>NW_009916219.1:33102-36278 GCF_000696875.1 Nestor notabilis | reverse complement strand
AGCAGGAGTTTTATTCCCAGTGTCACTGTTGCCTAATGCTGCCAAGTGCTGAGCACATCCTGTCTTCTGAGAAAACAAATGATGCCATGGAATTAGGAAATGCACAAACCAACCAGCATGCAACATGGTAGCTCCCATTCTCTGTCAAAATTTAGAGGGTAAAAGAGCATGATGAAATGAAGTGGTGATTGACAGATCATATACTGACCATGATAATAACTGGAAAGATCAGGGCTTGGCATTTATAGCGTGAATAAAAGATTAGATAATTTACCAATTCCTAGAACATTAAAATATGTAATTGTTTTGCAGAATTGAATGTCCTGAATAAATACTTTAAAATACACTTTAAGTCGTTGTATTGCAATAAGAGACATCAGTAAGATTGCCAACTTTGTAAAAAAGTCACTAGTTTAACTTAGAAATGTGAGTTCTTGAATGTTACATATATTCTTAAAAAGTCTTGATAAAAAAAAGTTATTTTAGCTTTATCTAATGAATTAGTTTTAATCACTCTGAGGAAACAGTGGATACAAGAGAAAAAGTAGTATTGTGGATAAAAGAGAAAAAGTAGTATTAAACACACAGAACCTATACCGTGATATTACTGCTTTGGTGAAGAAGTTACATACGCATGAAGACTTGTAAATATTGAATGACTAAGGAGATAATTCAGTTATGCAATTTTGGTTCCTGCTTAGTAGTTGTTCATTTACAGATCTGTTTCCTCTTAACTTTACTGTAAGTATTTCTGCCTGGAAAGCCACTCAGGTTCTGGGTAGTGCACACTTTCTAACTTCTGCTCCATCTTTCTCATTGCTATTTTTTGTTATTTGTAAAAAGGTAGTCCGTACATTACCACATAGAAGTGATGATTTTATCTGGTATACATGGTTTACCAGGCATTGGAATTTTTGTTTCTTGGAGCCTGATGTTCAGAGATAGCTTCAATATTCTTAGGAGGATTCATACTGTGTCTTTCAAATCAATCTTCCAAATATATGTCGAAGATTCTGTAAGTAGAATGTCTGCTATAAGTAGGAATTTATCTCGAATATATGGGTGCTTTTCAAAATACTGTCTTTTTATTCGTATGGTAAGGCGCTTGTGCTGCAGTGTCTCATCACTGTTATTAATGCAAACTGTTTATAAGAAAATGTGTAAGTAATTTGAAACCTGAGTTCTTAAGTATTAAAGAATCTACACAGATAAAAGATCCTGCATTAATGTGTGCCTGGTGAAATCTTATTTGCTTAAGCAACGTTTTGGAAGTTAATCAAACTTAACACAATTTCATCTGTTGCCAACAAAATATGCACAGTACAGAACAAGTGATTGTTTCTATTGATCTAAAGTGAGGACAGGAAGACCAATCTGTTTTAATAGGGTATCTAAAAAGAAATTAGTCACATGTTTTAAAAGCATTCTATGGACACACCACTGATACATTTACATAAAATTGCATCCACTATGGAAGTGGATTCAGGTTTATTTTTTAATTGCAGAAAAAAATTCCCAATTCATCTGTATCATCTTACAGTTTGGTAGATTTTCCTTGCACTTTCTGACATTCATTATGTTTTCTAGAAATGCAAGATCTTAGGTTGAAGTTCAGGTACACATGCAAAAATACCATTTTTAAAAAATTAAGTTTAAAAGTTTCATAAGTTTTAAGTTTTATTTTTAAAAAAGTTATTCTGATCACATTTGTGCATATGAAGTCTTTTGACATCATATGAGTAAGAAGTGTATGAATTCATAGATCTATTTTTCATATATACAGTCATCATTGATCCAGAAAAAAATGAGTCGCAGATATGAAGAACCTGTGAAGAAAATCGGTGTGGTCAACCTTGATAAACTTTTAGATAATGTCTCAGAGATAGAGAAGGTAAGTGCAGAAGGTAAAAAATGTTGAAACTGCTAACTGTAAATATTTTGTGACACTTTAATAAGCTTTTCGACTGAAATTTTTTCAAAGTAGTATCGGCTTATTCTTTTATCATAAAGTCTTGTAATGCCACCTTCAGAGAGTGTTTGTATTGACTGTATTTCAGTTGTGAGTGACTTCTGTGGAGTCAGAGAAGCCTTTGTTTCTATGCTAGAATTTTAATGGTGCAGAGGCCAATTCTGACTTCTCATGGAAAGCGTGTCCCTTTGTCTCAGAAGCTGCTTTTGGAGATAACAGTAGTACACAGCTTTGCTGGACTACTCTGTCAGAAATTGGTCCTTGTTCTTGAAAAACATCACAGTCCTAGCAGGAACATCTTTCTTTTATTCCATATGCATCAAGCTATCTTTATTTTAGATACATGTCAGTTCTTAAAAGATTGATCCACTGAGGAAAATCAGTACTATATTTTTTGTTAGACCCACACTGGCCAGCTCTCTGGTGATTTCCTGATCCATGCTAGAGGTAATATAAAAGGGGCACCTGAAATAAATTTTGAATTTCTCATGGAAAAAATATACCACTTTCTGTTTGCACCCATTACTCATGTTGATGCTCAGTTAAAGCCTGACAGCCTCGTATGCAAAGCAGTAAAAAGAACCTTGCCAAGGACTGATCCAGACTGTGGACTACAGAATTGAGAATAAATCAGTTTATAACTGGTGGTGTAAGTTCGAATTCTTAGTTCTGAGAGTAAACTCATAATAGCACAGGCTCTCAAGTCGAGCATCATTCTTCTCTATAACAGGATTTCCAGAATGGCCAATGAAATGGGTTTGTGACTGCAGTGTTGCAAAATCGTTAAATTTTATATTAATGTAAAACTCAAGATTTAAAACTTTAGAGATATTGTATCATTTATATAACTATTATAATTTTTCTGATTTTCTAGAAAATAATAGAAATTAATGAAGGAAATAACCTACTGGCTTTTAAGCTGGAAAAATGTAACAGCTTGTTAACATTAAGCCAGTCAAAGGAAGAATCAGTAAAAGAAGGTAAGTTATTTTGTAAAAAACTGTATAGTTTTTGCATATATTCATGAAATTCTGATAAATACTTCCATTCTTTTCACCCATATAAAACACAAAAAGAAAATAGCAAGGATCTAAGACACTGCGTGAAAAACAGTAATACTTAATCCTGGTTCATGTAGTAGAATCATTCTCATTTGCATAAACCAGATGACTTTAAACCACAAACATATCTTGACAACTGCATTAAA
>NW_009916219.1:13168-33092 GCF_000696875.1 Nestor notabilis | reverse complement strand
CTGATGTTAATATCTATCCACTTAAAGAGATTTTTGAGTGCATGCAGTACCTATGAAATAAAAAATTTCCTTCTGTATTTTTTTTTTTTTTCATTTTTTCATCTTTTTGGACTATGTTTGCCTTCTTGCAGGCCTCTTGAGCTTCTAGTGAACTTCCACAAATTACAAAGGCAGTATTTTTAAGCAAACTATCATCAGCAGTTTTACTTCAAATGCTAGCCTGTGATTTGGGTTAATTCACAAGCAGCTCAGGTGTCTGTGTAGAACAATAGGGCCAACATATGGGAAAAATAAGGTCAGCACTGACGCTATTATGCCCCAGCTGAGCTGTTCCAGTGGTATGAAGATGACAAACGTTATGTTTCACCTGGTCACCAGAAATGTTTTGCCCAATGAGAAGTGAGCCAGATGCATTCTTGAATGCATCATTTGCTGCCCTCTGAAATGTCAAAGATTGCGTGTAATTGGAGATGGCATGACAGGCTGGTGGGACTGGTGCTCTGAGGTAACACAAAGAATTATGTTTCTTAGTAGCTTGTGTGATTTGGTTTGCTTAGGGACAATCTGATAGTCCATATTGCCTGGGAATGTATTTTCCTTGTATCATGTTGACTGGTATATGGAAGGTTTAGTATTCCTCTTCCAATTTCGTTCACTTAAATTGATGATGTAAGGACATTGGGTATTGGTGGAATCTTGGTGTCTTGTTCTGCCTATGCAAATGTTTAATCTCTAGAGGACTAAAAAGCTGTCCAAAGTGATTATACTTTTTGTCTGTGTGAGATATAATCTCTGAAGAGATCAGATTAAGCAATGTGACAAACTGTTTTGCATTTATAACGTGACGGTCAAGATTTTATATCATTTCCAGCTCAGTTATAAAGTGTAAGGAATTGTATATAGTCCTTTAAGGCTGAGTTCAGTTAAGATGATACCACTGTTTTAAGTTTATTCCGCAGGCTGCACTTGTGTTGCTGTCAGATTTAATGCAATCAGTTTGGGCTCTATTTTGCTTTGTATAGCAGATGTCATGATGGTGCTAAATAGTAATGAATGTTAGTAACAGTTTATATTAATATTAAGAGAATTCAGATTGTTCATAATGAAATAATCATATGGCATTTACTGTTTCGTAGGTGGAAATTATGAGCCTATACATCATACTGAAAAGTTGCCAAATAAAGGAGGATTTTTACTATAGCTATTCTAGAAGTGTATCTTTTCGGATTAGTATTTGAAAAGAGAAATAATATCTAGTACTAAGCATACATTTGTGGTTGCTTACTCTTCTCTAGTTTATAGAGTTGCTGAAAGATGTATCTTTTTGTAGAACTTTGGTCTCTGACAAATTGACTTGTAAAAGTTAGGAAACAGTGTAGGAATAAAACTTAGTTTCACACTGGAGTGAGATTGCTGGATGGTTTCACTTAGATATGTGATGGGACTTAAGCAATATAGCATAATCAGAAATTAATTGGAAAAGCTATTGAGTAAGTAAGTGAATTTTTCCCATGATGCCAATCAATTTATTTACACCAAGAATCCGGTACACAATGACAAGTGATAAAAAGGGGAAAGTAAAACCAGTAACAGTGCATATGGGATGTATTTTGTGTAAAGAGTGGTAGGCCCTAATTGGCTGCTTCGCAGGGAAGAGATACTGGTGTGCTTCTGGATGGTTCTCTGAAAATGTAAGAAGGTCAAAGAAACAAACACTGTGATACGCAAGCTTATGAAAAAAGTAGAGAAACGCACATCATGTCCTTGTAAAGTCTGTGATTTTCCTGTAAAGTTCTGGTCTGGACATTTCAAAATGGACATACCAGAACTGGAAAAGATTACAGAGAAGGTTGCAAAGTTTGGTACTGTCAGGGCAAAGCAAAGGACAGGCATTCAGGAACCAATCATGTAACAAGGCCCACAGAAGTAGGGACTTCACCAGCCGAGACTCACTCCCACTGTACCTATGCAGGGCTGGCCCAAGTGAGAGCCATCAGGGTCAGCCAAAAGTCCACATTACCAAACAAGTATGTAGCGATGGAACAGGTCCAAGGTCAAGACAGGAGGCTTAGTCAGGATCAGGTTCAGAAATAGTAACGGGGGCCAGATAATCATCTAGTGATCACTATCAGGTCCCTAGTAATGAGGCAAGTTTGAAATCAAGCCAGGAAGTCACTCCCTAGGTCATGACCAGGCTCTAGATCTACACGGTATGTCACTGCAACACAGCTGTGCCATAGATCAAGGCAGGCGAAAGGCAAAAGCCTCAGCTTAAAAGCAGCTCCCAGGGGAAGGAGAGGCAGCCCTTTCTGAGTCTTCTACCAGCTTTCTTCAAAAAGTTTTTTCATGGTCACCAGAGATACTCTTTATAAGTTGGCCTTGAGAGCAGCCAAACAGCCAGGAGGTGGCGGGGGGAGAATGCACAGGTTTGGTCACAATTTTGGAGCATCATTGAAGAAAGACTTAAGTTGACAGGAACCTTTTCAGCCTGAAGAGGAATAAAGCTGACATGACTTATAGCTGTAGAATTTTGAACATAGAGAAAATTACTAGGAAATGAATAGTCACTGTTTTAGTAAGAGAACTTGTTCATTGATTTAAAACAAACAAAAGGAGGAACTTTTCCGTATATTACAAACTAAAATTGTTAAATCAATTCTACAGGAGCTTGTGGGTAACAGAAGAATAGATTAGTCCAAAAAGATTGAGAGAAATCATCTGTCAACATCTTTGTAAAACACAATGACAGTACCTCTCACTCAGGTCTCCTTTTTTTTTTTTTGGAAACTGAGAGACTAGATTAAGGGTAACGTTTATCCAGCTTTTTTCCTTCTTTTCTGAAGTATCTTCTTCTGGGTATTGTGAAGTGTGATAATGAACTGGGTGGAACTTTGTCTGATTCATTAGAGCCATTTGTTTCTCTTAAGCACAAAAGACAATGCAGGACAGTTGTTCAGAAACAGATAAGAAGCTTCACTATTGGCAAGAACAGGAGGGGGATTATACAGGATAGATTTTTAAAAAGGGGAAGGAAAAGGTGGACAAAAAAATTTTTTTCCACAGAAACTATGGGATAAAAGCAGAAATGTGAAAGAGACAACTCAGGAAATCAGAGCAGCTGTATTGACTTAAATAAGGGTTGTGCAAGTAGGATGGACTAAAAATGGTATAAAGTCAGGAGAGAGACTGCAGCTTTGTAAATAGTAGTGCCTCACTTTGATGAGGTAAGAGTGAAATTATTTGAGGAGTTAGGTATGCAGATAGAACTGAGGAGAATGACCTCTGGATCTGTTTTGAAACACGTGATGGGGAAAAAAAGTGTGAATGGCCAAAATCCAAGTGAGAAGAAACCAGAGCAAGCAGCATGAAAAATTAATTAAATTTTTAGCAGCAGGGATAGTCAGGAAAAAAAAATCTCAATAATATTGAAGTCATAGTAGTTGTACAAATTAGTACAGATGTAGATAGGAGGCAGAATTGTTGGAATGCAAGGATTCTGGTCAATGAGGAAGAGAGATTGCAGAGCTGTTAGTAGCAGTAACAAAAGAAAGTGAAAAGCAGGAACTTGAGATAGATGGGACATCCAGGATATGTCCCCTCTTACTTAAGAAAATAAAAGGTAAATAAGAGATGCCAAAGGGATAGAATGCATTTTGAAATTAAGACAGTTATTGTGGCTGTTCTGTTAGGTTAATGTGCTTTACCAATAAGGCAAACACCTCAAGTATCATGCCATGAAGTGTTTATAAGTTTGTATTTTTAAATTGTGTTCATGAATGGTGATCAGAAAGCAGATATTCACAGAACATTTTGGGCAGGAAATTGCCATAATCTGCAGCAGATGCTGTCAGAGGAATCTTGAAGTAAACAGTTACCATGTTATTGGAGATCAGCAGTGACCATAAGGTTAAAAGTATTTCAAAAGGCCTTTACAGTTGGTGTAGTGATTATAAATTATAGGAAGTATTTATAAAACATTTTGTATTAGTGTTTTTTTCATTTTGATATGGATAGAAATGGGCTTTGCACCTTCATCAGATTCATCCGCAATATTGAGCCTTCACAAGGGGTAATAGCATACTGTGTATTCAGAATCAGACCACTGCAGTTCTTTGTAAAACCTTTTTGAAAGCCATCGCGCTGTGGGATTAAAAAACACTTATTGATACAGTTATAGAAGGATCCTCTGCAGAACTGGAGAAGCTATAAGGGACCAAATAGAGCACTGATACTTCCATTCTTACTCTGGCAACAGCTATCCTAGCAGACTGCGGTTGTGCAAATGGCTTTTACACAGTGGTACTGCCAGCTGTGGCTTGGAAAAAAAGATTTCTTGTAGCCTTATATCCCAAGCTGTGTGGAACCAGCTCAGCAACATTTCCTGAAAGTATCATTTGAAGAGCTGGTCCAAAGACAACTCAAATTACTGGGTTTGGACTGATGTATGAATTTTTTGATGATGTGTCAACACACAATCTTAATGTATGTACATTTCAAGTTGAAGAGCATTCCCAAGTTCATCCTATTGCACATTTAACACAAAAGCAAATGAATTTGCAGGATAGGTAAACCACTCTGTTTTAAACTATAAGGTTTATCAGTAAACCACAAAGCAATTCACAGAACAGCTAAGGAAAAAGACATGAGAGACCACATAGTGATGAATGGTTCACATACGATTCCAGATAAAAATGCTACTTCCCTCAGAGGAGCAGAGTGAAAGAGCACTATGGCAGGCAAGGCTGTTGTTCCATCTATCCTGAGGAGTTTGTGACTGCTAGTGGTGGTTGGGTGGGATTTTATCCTGCTTAAGAGCTCTGTTGTATGAGAAACAGAAACAGGGAAGTCTCCAACAGTGACTCCATAAGTGAGAACCGAAGGGCTCCTTGATATCCCCGATTGCAGGAAGGTTTCTCCGGAACTGTTTAAGGTAAAAGGAGACTAAGAATTCTGAAGGAAATGCAAAGGAAAAAAGAAAAATTCTAAAACTTGAGGGGGGAGAGTGAAATACTCAAACCAAAGAAAAGATGAGCAACTGGGAAGTTCTAAATGGTCATAAATGAGCTTTATTTTGCCTTGTTATGTTCTTTGCTAAACAGAGGTGAGATTCAGAACCACCGTTTTTGTTTAGAATGAATCACTGCAGATGGGCTTAAGACAGACACAAGCCTGGAATTCTCGTCTTCTGCCCCTAAACCTTTTCTCTGGTAACTGAATGGACTCTTGTGGCGTAGGCTACAATTCTTGTGGTGTAGGTGAAGAGCACCTTAGGCAGTTCAGTCTTTCTGCATGTAGACAGTGTTCTTTACAGGGAAGGAACCACATGGAATCCGTAACAGGTGCTATACTAGTGATCCACAAAGCTGCGACGACCATTTAGCAAAATTTTGCTTTTTCTTCCTTAATGTAGGCAAGAAAAACTTGTGGGTTCCCAGGATTCTTTTCTGGTCACAACTGAAATTGCATAAGGAATTTGCCAGGATACATCCTTTAAAGATAAAAAAGATAAGCAGATATTCTTGGAACTGGACAAAAGAGTGGCTTGTGCTTAGAGAGCTGTGACTCACTGTAAGACTAGCTGCGGTCTTATTCTTTATTGAAATGCATAGGTGTCTTTTGGATTTGTCCATAAATTGCAAGCATTCGGGTTTATTTCTCTACGTTTTCAAATTTTTGGGAGGGAATTTGTGGCGTATACACTACAAAACTAGTTGGTACAAATGAGCATGCTAACTACCGCTTCCACCTTCGATCAGGGTTTTCCCACAGACGCTTTTTGGTCGAGTGCAGGAACTAAGGACAGGCAATGTTTCTGTGCAGTTCGTGCTCCCTCTACCGGTCTTTTGGAAGCATGGACCGGGAGAATACAGCTGGCTGCTGTACTGTGCCGTATGAAAAGCAGTCAGTGTTGATGGAAGGATAGACTAAAGGTCAAAAAGATTGAGTGGAAAACTGAATCTCTGAGCTGGGATCTCAGTTCGTCTTCCTGACTCCATTATTTGTAATCTAATCTTTAATTATATGATCTGCAATTTCCAACAGAGCTTTGGTTTCATGAGACTAGTAGCTGTTATTTAGCATAATTTATCTGTTGCAGAAACTACAAGTCACTTAAATGCAGTGGTACTCTGGAAACAGAGAGAAAGACTTTAAGAGTAAAGTAAGAATAAGTAAGCAACCTCAAGTTTAGTGTCCCCAGTCTTCCCAGTCTTTGAATGTTTTGCAACTTCACTGATTTACAAGGAACAAGAATAAGAGAGAAAAATAGTATTTAATGAAAACCAAATGTTGTATTACAGGCAGTCAGTATGGTTTTCAAGTACTAAAAATACAATTAAAAAATAAAATCATTAAATACACAAGTATTTAAACTGGTAAGTTGCATGTATGTACACAGGGACATAATTATTTTGTTTAAAATGAGATAATGGGGTTATAGTAGTATATTCTGAATCTCTCTAAGTTTATGTTGACCCAGAAGATGAATGTTAGTATGCTCAAAAAAGGGGGTGAGAAACTGCAGTAAATGGATAGTGCTGGTCTTGTTAAAAAGAATGCTGGCAAAAATGCTGTCAGGAAAGTAAGCCTCAGTTTCATTAATTACATCAAATTGCTGGAATGCTGATAGGGAGAACTTCCATTATTGCCCAGAAAACAGTAACATCTTTGTTTTCTGGCTAGAAGCAAAAATGTAATAGCTTTATGAAATTGTTCATATTGGTTGATATAATTGTTTTTAATCTGTCATGTACTGAAAAGCTAAAATTAAACAGTAACCACGTAATAATAATCTTAGTTATTTCTGTAGTCAGTAAGAAGACCTAGACTAATATTTAATCAAGATGATTATAAAATGTTTGGGAAAAGTTTATAAATAAAATATAAAATTAAAATTTTGAAGACATTATTTTGAAATACTGGATTTTTAATTTCTTTTAGAACGTACTACCCTACAGAATATGATGAAGGGTTTAACACAAACCATTGAAAACCACTGTAATGTGAAAGGTAAAAACAAAAATGTTCTTACATATATATTGTACTGTAATTTTGAATGAGCAGGCATTTAATTTTTTTTTTATTATATTTACTGTTCTTTTTCAGAAAGAGAAACTCAGGCAGCCAAACAGAAAGGGGGAAAAAATATCTAAAATCAATCTTGTGCAGACTTTGGAGGTCTTTGGTGCTTAATGAATGTCTGTTGCTATTCCTATTTAGCATCCACATATAAAAGAAGTTCTGCCTCAGTGAGGGTTTTTTAATCAGTAATTGGGCTTTAAATTTAATTCAGCATAGCACAGGCAGTTTTGCAAAATGTGAGACATTATTCAGCTGTTGGTGTATTGAAATGTTTATGCATAGTTTTTGTCACTTGGTTAGAACAAAAAGTCTTAATCCTCAGCATAATGTTATTAAAATTTAGCTGTCATCCATAATTAATGTAGTTAATTTTATACCCGTTGTGTGTTCAAGGCATATAGGCATAAATATTAACAATACTCTAAAAATTTGAAGTATAAGGCTGCTTTTGATACTCAGAGACATTTAATAGTAGAAAGAATCATCTGCTTTTTCTAAATTCTGTTTTTAAGATAATAATTTTAGTTTCGGGGAAACAAGTACTTAAAAAGTTGCATCTTCCAATTCAAAACTGTTGTAGCCATGATAATAATCTTTTATTTTCTGAGCCAAAAACTTTGCATCTGGATTTTCTTTAATGGAACAGTTATCAGAAAGCTGAAGACAGTTCAATGTAGTAACATCGGGCAAGTATTATGATTGAACTATTCATTTTCTTGTTAAAAGAAAAAAATGGAGACTATGTAGTTCTGTAAATGATGATTATCATGTCTACAAAAAACATCTGTTAAAGGTAAGACAAGTCAAAAAATTGAATTAATTTCCTTAATCTGCTTTCCTGCTAATAATACTGTCAAAATGTACTTTTTAGTGTATCATATAATTTTTATTTACATAGATGAGAATGATAGACTAAAGGGTATCATTCACGCCTTGGAAGAGAAATTAAAGACTCGTGAACAGGTATGTCACAAGTGATCACTTTATATAGAGGCGCGTTTGTTTGTCTCTGTGTTAGCAGTTCATATAACTTTATATTCTTGGGTTTGCTACTGATACCGTTATTATTGCACTTCTTCTAACATTTATCGTGTGTAAAAAGAGAAGAGTTCTCATGACAGTATCAATATGAGAATGTGTTAGAGTGGCTAAGATGTCAGAACTACTGAGTGCTGAAAACTTTGGCTCAGTCTAAGTTGGACTTTTTTATTTTTTTCCTGTATTTAGCTTCAAATTCAACTAAATTCGTTCAAAACTCTAATCCCCTGCATAAGAATGTATTTTTATGTGGAAATAAGATTTTAATATTCACAATGCCTGCTGTATTACCAGAGAATGGAGAACTGTCTGAATTGTGACTATAGTTTCTTTTGGAGTAAATGCTACAAAGATAATGGGTCTCTAGTTTTTATCCGTATGTCATAATAAATTCCATTTGTCATCTCTCTGTTTTTTATCTATGCCATTTGTTTTTGGAAAGGAGGTAACACCAGCAGCACTAATCGCTATTTGTGTTAGTTCTCTGTGCTAAGATTGCAGATCTGTTATCTCTATAGTATTAGGAATCTCACTGCTGATTTTATTTGCCTGCGTTTGTACTAACCATGAGTTCAAATTAGATTTTTATACCAGTAGAGCTGTCATCTTGACAGTTTGAGAATAAAATAAGTAGCACCTTCTGACAAACGTAAGAAAACTGTGATTCTGTGCATTATACATACGTATGGCATGGTGAAACTTCCAAGTGTTGTCCTGAAGGCACTTACTAGACTATGTCCACATATACCGTTACCACTGATCAGTAACTGCCTTTCTGAGTGTTTCTGAGCATTGTTCTGGTGAGTGGCTACCTACTTTGTGAGAAGGCTCTGACAAGGGTTTTGGAGTAAGTACTTCTACAGTGGCAGCTACTGCCAGTTCCTTGATAATTCTGGAGTAGTAATTGGAGCAAACTTAACAATAGACATGCTCAAACTCTTCTACTTGAGTATCAGTGCCACCAGCATCACTACTGCTGATATCACTGAAGTTTGTGCTGCTGCCAGTATGAAGTTGTGAAATCCTTGGGATAAGCAATACTAAGAAAATTCATACTTCAAATATGATTTTTGTTTTACAATCTAACAGTCAAATATCCACAAATAGAAAACTGTAGTCACTGACCTAACTGAAGCACTGTATCAGATCCGTGGGGAAAGGAATGTTACTTCTCCATTTGCCTCTTCTAATAAGTACAATTTCTGGTTTTATATTAACTGATAACTACAATACAATGAAATGTGCTATATTTTTCATCTGTGGACTTCAGCCAGACTGTGTAAGAAGTAATTGGGCATTTTGAATTTACTAGATAGAGGATAAAGCACATACTGAATTATAGAGTGTTGTACATTTCACATGAATGTTGTGCTTCGCAGAAGACTGAGACCACAGAAAACTCAGGATTTTTCTGAAGCTTTTTACATTCACAGGAATACAAAGATCAGATTGAAAAACTTATGACAGAAATTAAAACCAAAGAGGAAGACCACAAATTAGAAATAATGAAGCTGAATTACGCTATGATGAAAAAACGTAAGTTCTCTGAGGACTGAATGCTGTAGCATTAGGTAAAAAGTGTTGTAACTACAGGAACTACAACTTCATCTAAGAAATGTACAAGTTCTGCTTCGCAGTGGAAATATGAAAGCTAAAGATGGACAGTGTTTAACTGAATTTTATCTTAGCTCAAGAGCAGACAGTAGCAATGAGGCAGTAGTACAGCAGCACAGGACAAGCCGAAATTCCCAAACAGGTAGAACAAACAACGGGAATTTGGACCTAAAAATCTGAAGGAATTAAAATTTGGGTTAATTTGAACTATTGTTTTAAACTATTAGCTAGACTGCTGTTAGAGTGTTCCAGCTATGCTCAGGGAAGTAGAACATCATTTTCACAAATAAGTAATACTGCTACAAGAATAAAAACCATTTGAATATTAATTTTTCCCATTACTGACACAGCCTTGAAGAGCAGGATTTTTTGCTCATCCGCGTAGCTGAAAAAAGCCAAACTCTTTGTAAAATAAGATGCTTCTTCAAAGAGACTCCGTCTTACTGAGATGGGACAGGGTGGTTTTCATATGGTCTTTGCTTGAATTCAGTTGTTTTCCTGTGAAATGTTGATCTGCTATTCATTAGATTTTTAATATTTGGGAAGTTATGTCATTTTTCCATCTAAACATCTGTAACCATCATATTTGGTGTTACGGTGTTTCTAGTTGAAGCAAAAGAAAGGGAGTATAAAGAAGAGAGAGAGAAAAAAGACCTGGAAGCAGAAGAGATAACCAGACAGCTGAGAATTCAAATTGAAGAGAAGCAGAAAGAAATCATTAAACTGGAGATAGAGGTACGCATTGCAAAGCTGAGTTAAAGATCAGTTGATCTTTGGGTAAACTTAGACTGTGTTGTGAAAAATAGTAATTAGTACTTAATGAAGTAATACGGTATGTATCTAGGAAACTTAAAAAAAGATTGTCTTTACAAAGTTCAGTGGCATGTGATCCCTTCCATAATGATATCTGAGTTGCTTCTGCTCAGGAATCAAGTTCTACCTGCTGTAGAGGGAAAGTGAAGTTTGCAGTATTCTTGTGTTAAATAATTTTGAAACTTTTGCTAGCTTCTGAGCTATACAAAAAATGTTTTGCTTCTTTTTATTCTTTTTAACTTCTAAATGCTAGAAAGATAGCTTTTTATATAAACTTCCAGGAGCTTAAAGACTTCTAATCATGTGGAGATTTGAGTCACAGAATCAACATGTATTTCTTGGCTCAGATTTTAAGCCACTGTCTTTACAGAAACAATTAAGGAAATACTTGAAACCTTTCAGCGTATCAAAAAAGAAATAAGGTGTTAATGTGTTTGGGCTGAGTTTTCCTTAGGACATGAGGGAGAGGTGATGGTTTCAGAGGTTTTTTAGCATCCTCTGTATTTTCTTCTGCGCACATGCAGCTGTGGAGACTTTAGGTATTTTTGTCATCGTCTTGTTTGTCTAAATGTATTTAGTTTATTGTATTTGTACTGTATACTTTTTGCAATATTTTGGGGTATTTTTTAAAGAAACATAACTTGTAATTGCATTCTTCTTTAAATAAACTGAATTGGCTTCATTGTCCTAGGATTCAATAGTAGATAAGCTCTCATACACAAAATCTAATAAAAAAAAAGTTAAAATTATATTTGTATTATGTAACATACCTTTTTTTCCTATTTGTATTTAACATTTTGCTTTTTTTTGATTCTTTCAGTTCAATGCTAAATTGGCAACAGTTCGGGATAGCACAAGATCATTTTGGCAATCTTCTGCCTTTCCACGGAGTATCTATCGAAGAGTATGTGCTTTAATAGCCTATAGTCTGCAGATACTAAACATTGTTACAGAGTGTTTGAAACAGCAGTTCCCTGCAGTTTTACTGTGTTTCTCCTGCAACAAAACTCTGGGGACTGGGGAGCTGGAGGCATGTGCAGATTCATGTCCATCTTATGCTTTACATTCCCTCCCACCTCTAAACAATTAGTTTCATGTCTCTGCACCGGTGCTGATAAAGCTCAACAGCAAAAGCTCATACGTGTAGTGGGTTTAGTACAGAATTGTTAACCTGGGAATTTAAGATAGAGCTGACATAAATTACTGTAAGCTTGGGACTTTGGGATGTCACAAAAATAGGATTTTGGGGAAGTCACCTTTGTAGTTTTGTGACACAAAATAGTTAGAAAAATACTCTTATTAGAGTATTTCTCATTAGTAACAGAGTCCTGGTACATAATTCAGTGTGATGTTTAACAATGAAGCTTTTGCTTGCATTTTTACAGAAGCTGCAGAATTTCCAGCAGGAGAAAAACAACGAACTTGAACTTCTCCGAAACACCATAAAAGAATTAGAGGAACGTCTTCTTAAAGAGCAAGAGCAAGGCTTCAATCTGAGGCGATTTTGAGTAAATGACATATTTCAGTACTACAGATAAAAAGAAACAAAACCAGTGTATTTCAAACTGTTCACATGAAGGTAAAAACAAGATATGAAGAAATGCTGAATATTTTTATTGAAAACACTTGTCAAATACTCCGAAGCCATGCATTCTGTGTATATTCAGGGCTACTTTCTTGCTCATCTGCATTCACAATAAGAAGATTCAGGTTTCACAGGAGTAATAATTTCCCTATTAAACCGTCATTAATTATCGTGTACACTTTCAGAGCAGTTTTCCTTTCTTGACTCATCTCTTCTTCATCCAGGAATCCTTCGAACAACTGTATTTTTACCTTAACTCAGTTAATCAAAGGTTACAAATGCTAAGCTACAGACAGAGAAGTTAAACAAGTTTAAGTGGTATATTATCTTACCATTCAATACAGATTTTTCAAATTCAGCACTGTTATAAATGTAGAGAAACATTAAGCCAGGATTGAATTTGTCCTGTCTCTCCTCTTTTTGATACTGTTACTGATTCTGCATGAGGAGTTGTCAGCACTGTTTTTCATTTAGGCATGATGTTACAAAGTTGGTTGAACTTTTAAGCTGTAGTAGTATTAATGGGTACTGATACTGTATCTAAGCCACAAAAGTTAAGCATATAAATCTGTTACTTTAAAATAATGCAATTAGTGCATGTATCTTACATTTGAGTTAAACAGTTGTTTTGGCATGTTGCTAAAGAACAATCTTTTCTCATACATAATGTGTATCCCCAGGTTAGAAGAAAAAAAAAAATTGGAATATATTCCATTTTCTTAATAAAAAATGATTAAAATATCTTTTTTTGGTCATCTTCTGTTCTTGGTTGCAAAACATCAGATCAGGAGCCCCTAGGTCATAGTTTATGCTCCCGTCCTCACAAATGCAAGCAGAATGTTAGAAGATGAACAAGAAAGACAAATTAATCAAGAATGCAGACACCTTTGCACTGCAACTGCAAAACAAACAACAGGCCAATTAAATTCCTTGAAAATATGAAGCTTTTCACTGATGGAATTTGACAGGTATTGTGTAATCCTATGAGCACTGCTCTAAAAGTCTGTTTCTTTATAGTATTTTAGCTCTACACACCTGTCTCTAGTATAATTTTTAATGGGGGCCAATAAAGACACTTAATCGGTTAATTTTCCCACTCGCAACTCTACGAATTTAGGTATTAGGACTCCCTTGCATTTTTAAGGTGGTGCTTAGTTTGTTTTTCAGGCTCAGTTTCTTGCCTTTTCCTGTCACTGTCAGGTGTCACTGGTTTCACTGGCTCCTGCTGCTGGCGACTGTCAGGCAGCAGTGAGCAGACGTCACTGTCAAGATTCAGTGATGTCTTCTGCTGACAGCTGGCCGTGTCACCTGCAGGAATTTGGAAGTGCTCCGCGACACTGTCAAGTGACAGAATTCCCTAGCTCTTCAAACAAAAGGTGTCGGCAGTGACAGCATCAGCTACTAGAAGTTGAGTCTGATGCTGTCTGCCAATTTCAAGTTAACTGGTTTTTACAGGTGGTTTTCCCCTTTTTTCATAGCTTTTTATCTTGTGCAATTTCTACACCTCCTGGAGGAACAGCGTCTACCTGCTCTTGACTGCCTGTCTCATTGTGTCTGTTACGGCCAAAAACTCTATGACGCCGACCACCATGAGGATGACGTCTTTGAGTTTCAGAAGGAGCCTCATGGTTCCCAGTTTTGGAATGACGACTGCCTTCGTGATGGTGGTGGTGCCTGTGTCTGTGTCTGTGCAGGCTGTGGTGATGTGAGTGTTGGCCACTTGGTTTGGGTTCTGCCTCCGCTAGCTTTTCATCTGCTTTTTTCGTGAAGTTTTCACATACAACATCAGTATTGGGTTCCTGCAAAATAGCAACTTGCGTTAAATACAAAGCATAATATTTAATTGAACTAGTTGTAAAATATTAATTAGCTTAACATTTTTGCTGAAGAGAAGGCCTAACTTTACATTATTTGTGCTACTTTGCTGAAAAAAATATATGAATATCAAAAAGAACCTTGTTTTACAACACCACTGGTAACTAGACAGGGCTCTCAGCATAAACTTGCAGGAATTTGAATTCAAGTAATTATTAATAAAAAGCAACCTTTTTCTAAGGTCCCACATCTGGCCTGCCTGAGAAAATTCGATGATGAGATCAAAAATTATTCATATAATTGAACTTCCATGGCTAGGTATGAACATTTCTTGACAATCCTTAAAGTAGTTCTGGTCTTCAGTTATATGGAAAACAATGCTATCCTTCTTTTATACAGGTAACAGTAATTTGCCACCTTGTATTACTTTTTTAAAGTAACTATTGTATACTGTGTTTAAACATAAACTAAAAGGAATAGTAATTCATACCAGCTTGGATTTGATTCCATACGTTTAAGGACCTACCTGTCACCAAAAACTAGAGCAGCTAATTGCCCACTAGCTGTACATAGCTCCAGAGACAGAATTAGCCTCCAAGACTGCATTTAGACTTCTGAAAATTATTTATATTTCTCTCAAAGTCAAGAATTCAGATATTCAGTGTATTATGAATCAAATCCAATTACTTTGAAAAACGTTTAAAAGCTTTATGTCAAGACACATGAAATGTGTAAATCCTAAATCGTGTCTTTTTTTTGATTAATCACAATGAAAAAGTTTTTTTAACTACCAGTCAAATCAAGTTTCCTTTCCTAGTATGTATAGAATGAAATGAGAGAATACCGTGTACGAGCAGTTTCCGCACTTCTTTTCACAGTATGCAATTTTAATAGATTCTTCTACGTAGTCAAAAGACAGGAAGGAGTAGGGCAGACCAAGATGATACACCAGACGACCACATCTAAGGAGAGAAAGAACTTTATGATTACGTACACATAAACATACACTTAATATCAAGTATCTTCTCATGCTGTACTTTATTCACATCAATCAACACACACTGTAGAGCCCCATGGAGAGTGTTTCTGTCCAAGGAATTAAAAGGCAAAACCAGTATGTGCTTTAGAAATACTGCCCACTCAAGTGCATTGGTCAGTAATGTGTAGCATGGTTTCTGGCTGATGCAGTAACTCTACTGGCAGAAGCCTCTAGTTTAGTAGCAGTTAGACTAGCAAAGGTACACATTACAGACCCATCTTGCTAATGAGAAGGACTGTTTGCACGTTGGTACAAATCGCCGTATGTTGTTGCATCCTTACAAAGAATGCTCTGTGCAACATTACATGTACTTTGATTGGAACGTGCATTATGGAGCATCTGCGTGACTGATTTAGCGTGCTTTAAGGGAACTTGCATGGTGCCTATTTGTCCCAGATCCATACTCAAGTGTTCTGGTATGCAGCTGACTACACAACTGGTACTCTCAAAGGAGGTGGAGTAAAGGCAGAACTTGTGTTCAAGGGCAGCTGGTGATGTACCCTATCTGCAATGTCAACACACAGTCCTCAAACCTTCTCACCCTACACATGTGCAGTGCATGGCTAGAACCAGCAACAGGAAAGACTGCACTGCCAGTAAAGGCACAACAAGAACAGACACTCCTAGAACCGTAATGGACCGTGGCCAAACCAGTTTGTAGTGCAGGTGTACCCTACATGTTAACAGCACAGAACTACTCAACATTTCAAATGCCATGGGCCAGGCGTCAGCTTTGGGGCCCCTCCACAGACTCCATAGAGCTGCCTTCTGTTTGTCTGTCACACAACAGCAACCTCCCATATTTAGGCACACTTGCTGCTGTAACACACAATCACTTTCTAAAGTTCATCCCAGTGCTAGTTTCATCCCACAAGCCTAATTCAGCTGATTTGTTCCATTTCATCATATTATCCAAAAGCAGTTAAGTAACTTTCTAATTCTGTATTGAACTTAATTGTGCTTCAGAATGAACAGAGAATGTTTATTACAGTAACGTAGTAGTAATTAGGATGGATGTGTTAGAAGTGCAGGACTTGTCAAATAATTTCCATCACAACAAGACTGAAGAATCAGGATTTCAATTAAAGAGTTATTACTGGTTCTGCTAAAAGGTACATGTCCCATATTCTTACGATCAAAAAGGTACTTGCTTCTGAAGTCTTAAGTTTCATCTAAAGACTAATTTTTCCATACATGACATTTTCAACAACTTTGGTCAAAATGAGTTCATGAGAACTCAGATAGCTGTCCTCGTCTGATTCTGCTTTCACATGCATGGATGTAATGAAGCTGTCTGAAAATAAAAACCAGTGTAAGTCCAGAAGCATGCTATCAAATTCTGCACTCAGTTATATTAATCTAAATCCACAGTAATTATAAAGAAAAAACTGTTTATCCCAAACTTACTTAAACAAAAACAGACTTTGCTTTTATAGCCTCTTTTCTGCAAGCACTTTTCTTAATGCAACTTAGAAATTGATTATTATGTCGTCTTTGTGATGTAATTTGCACATTACTAATAGGGATTTACAAAGCATTACTCTATAAATACATGCAAATATTTTCCCGTGTTCCCCTCTAAACAGACCTGTCGTAGATGAGAAAGTCATCTTTGTTTCCATTTAATTTAGTCCAAACATCATCTTGCTGCTCATCTTGCTGGTAGACAGTAATGTATTCCGAAACACTTTCTTGCAGTAGGTGAAATTTCCTCTGGGAATAGGATCCCTGATGATTGACAACGATATACGAGATGTTGACCAGTCCTTCATTCTCTAATTTCACTCGCAGGTCTTCCAATCTAGTGGAGAGTGTAAAGAAGCAAGACCACAAATCATTAGAGTATCATAGGATTTACCACATTCAATGGAAGTTTGCATGCTCCCTCTTGCTTTTATTATAGTGGATGTTATTTTCTCCCAGTTTTAATGGCAAATATGTAACACTACAAAATCATTCTTATTTGCCAGCTACGCTGCTGCCAAACCAGACTCTCCAATAGCTAACATGCCGTGGGTCCAGTCCTTGGAAGTAGAATGCAGTACTAAGTGAAGCAGACATCTGTGTTCGGGCTGAATTCAGTGCTATTTTTATTTCAGTTCTTTCACACTCTCCATGGTCTAACAGAGTTAGTTTATCTTGATGTCTTTGTTTAAGTGCTGAGGTTTTGGTCACAGAGTTGGCCAAAGAATGCACACTGTAAATAGAGCAGGGAAGTGAATAATCAAGAAGGCAAACCTGCAAACCTGCAGTAAAAAGCCAATAGCTCTCTCATTCATCTTGACATGGCTATTTTCTATAATAGCCAGAAAAAAGGATATTACAGCAACAGGGTCAAAAGGATGGCTGCAGAATGTGTGCATGACTTGGCAGGAAGTTGCTAGTCTTTCCCTTTGGCATCCGATCACAACAATCTTTCTTTAGTCTATAGAACAGAAAGCTGCTTTCTTGCTGTACAGTGCGGTTGGGTGTTTTATTGTTTTGGGTTTGGCTTTTTCTTTTCTTTTGATTTGTATCCTTCCTATTGAATTGCTCTAGAAAACTCTTCCTTTCTCTCCCGCCACCACCCCCCCGACCCCTTCGGGAAATAATCTGGAGCTTGAAAGATTCTTTAAAACCTTCCTAAAACATACAGAATCAAACCCAACTATCTTGAAAGCCAACCGCAAAGCCCATTTTTTGACTTTGATGGAGCCAGAGATTTGCCCACTTTTTCATATCTAGTTCTTAAAAAGCTAGCAAAGACTCTTATAATATGATGTTATGCAGCCCAGAGGGGGAATCTGAGATGTTATTACAGTGACTAAAATCAAGCTCTGAAATGAGCATTAGGAATTTATAAACCAAAATGATTTCACAATCATTAGATGAAGCCAAGATAAGAACTGTGTGCAATTCCTGTTTGGGTCAGCTCCGAATTATTTTCTTGCTGCTGCTACTGTCATGAAAGCTAATTATTTGCACAGAAGTAGCTTCTAGAAACCAGAGCACAAATGTCCC
The DNA here is from genome assembly GCF_000696875.1 of Nestor notabilis. Lineage (NCBI taxonomy): Eukaryota > Metazoa > Chordata > Aves > Psittaciformes > Psittacidae > Nestor > Nestor notabilis. The sequence goes on along the minus strand of NW_009916219.1, from coordinate 15,108 downwards.
AGTCTTGTATGAAAATGTAACGCTGATGGTCCCCTCGAATGCTTCATCTATTTTCCAAAAGGCCAGCCTTGACCTTATCTTTCTTTTTTAGTATCTAGGACCTCTGAAGAGGGGATGGGAAAGCACATTAAAAGCATGTGGGTTATGTGCCTTCTCCCCTACAGATCTTTCATGAGAAATGAGTGATCATGGATCTCTGCTTCAGATGTGCTAGTCAGGTCAGAGAATTATGATGGTTCTTGGCCTCGGCATCTTCGCTACATTAATCATCTGGGGGTGACTGAAGTATGGTCTTGAGAAACTGTTTCTGTTGGGTTTCATTAAAGTCAAGTTGATCATACTTCTGTGTAAGTACAATCTGGAGAGATGATCTGTCAGGACTAAGTCAAGAGAGAAAGAAACTGAGCCACTGGCACAGAACTCTCCTGCTGAGAGTTAACCTGGTCACTGGGTCATACATGCCAGCTGGGACGGCAGCATTTGAGGAAGCTAGAGTTCATGGAGCGCACATGTATGTAGTTGAACACATGCGTTATCCTCAGGTGGCATCAAAATGTTCACCAGTTCATGTTTTAGCAAAGACCAGGGAGAATATTTACGCTTACCTTGAAGCCTGCAGCACGCACAAGTATCAGCTAGCTTGGAGGAGAGCCACCACTGTCACCGACCCCCTAGAGTTCAGCATTGGGTTTTCCTCCCCAATACGCCATTCTGGGGGCTCCTCGCAGTACGGGCTCTCTGTTCCTCCTCCTGGGAGGAGACAGAGAGCCAGAACTAGCCCCAGCCCTGCCCACATGGCCGGGCTTTGTCTGAAAAGAGAGAAAATAAACAAAATGAGACAAAGTTCAGGCTCTGTCCGTAATGAAACACAGCGGAATGTTGGCTCCATCCTATTAAAAAAAATAAAATAAATTCAGCTTCTCTATTTCCTGCTTGATGTTGTATCTTCTTTCTCTATTTGCAATGGAATTCCCCAATAATAATTAGGCAGTATTTTTTAATTGTTGTTGTATATAAACAGCTGAAAAGTAAGTGTTCAGAATAACTGGATTTTCTTTTCATGCTACTATTCAGACTATGCCTTTTTCGTCTTTGTAAGCTTTTTCTGGACTGCTTTTAACATTACCCTGATTGTAAAGTGGCCTTACTTCTTGTGTTTCAAAATCAGTTTTCCTAAGCCCATTTATACTACTAAGAATCTAGACTAGTTCACTCCAGATTCCAGAGTAATTCCACTGATTTAAAAGCGCTTGCATCAACAGTCTATTCTGGTGCACAGCAAGCATTACAGAGCCTGGCAGAAATTTAAAAACAGAAAAAAAGGAAAAGGCTTAAAGAGTTTTACAATTCAGTTCGTGGCACCTGGGCACCACTGAGAAAAATCTCCAAAGAACTGAGGCACTAGAAACAATTTTGCAGAAACAGGAAGTGAAAATGGAGTTTCAGGATTCCTCGGATCTTACAAAATCTCATACCCACACTTAGCAGGAATTTACAAAATGTTTATGCAAATCAAAACGTATGAGAAATCCTGTAAAAAAAACCCCACCTTTTCCTTTTATTCCATTAACACAGTAGTTTCAGCTTAGTACGTTCATAAAACACCCATTATTGAGAAATATACAAAATGTAAAACTGTTCCACAACGTGCCCTAGGTTGTCAAGCTGCATAATTTCACCCTTACATCAAAGTCTCACAGTAAACAGAGAATGTTTTGGAAACACTGATTTCTGATAAATACCACTTGTGCTTACATCAATATTGTTATATTCTAAAAAATTAGAACGTCTTAATAATCTTTTAAAACAAGAGCCGGCTGCTGCAGATCCAACATCATTTGTGACATCTGTCTGTCCCTAATGTTTCTTTCCTGCAGTTGTACCAAAAGCATTTTAGGTACAGGACGTTCAAGATTAAACCATGGTCCAATAGGGGCAAC
>NW_009916219.1:0-13137 GCF_000696875.1 Nestor notabilis | reverse complement strand
CTTTCCACACATCTGGAAATCTGCCCACCTTTACACCCATTATAAACACATGAAACTCCTATGACACCTCGACATCCTTCTATGCCTTTATGGCCTTCTGCAGCACTGGCATAGAGTGCCCAGCAACAGCTGTCTCACCCCATGAGCGAGGTGAGAGCTATGTTCTGAATTATGCTTCCCTTCACGTTTCAACTTTCTAGTTGTTTCCAACGGGAATTTCAACAGCCCGCCCTTTCAGCCAAAGCAACAAGCAGACACGCTGCCAAATCTTAAGTCATGGAGTTCTTTCACAGCAAACCAGCACACTTACCCGTTCCTCCTCCCCCTCCTTGATAGCTCTGCTTAATGCTGCTGCAGAAGAAAACAGTGTGGGGAGAAGGGCTGTGGTATTTATACAGCTCTTGTTTATCTCACTTTGCAGATACGGTTCAAAGTTCAGGGAGCTCATTCGGCATGACCTTGCAAGCAAAGCAAACCCCTTTAGCAAAAGTAGCCAAAATATTTCCCTCTTAACTAATTCCGCATGGAAACGGTTCCTGTTGCAGAACAGCAAGGTATTTTTAATACAAGGACTTTGAATATCACTGTATGTATTTTGTTGGTCTCCCCAGCCAGCTGCAGTTAGTGGTACAGTCAGAGGAGGGGCGTGGGCCAAAGACTCATTATTTCCCTAACACAGTGGTAACCACAGTGAGGGGGGAAGGTACTTCTCTATTTATAAAAAAGCTGAGCTAGCAAGTTTTTCTCTCATGTGCTTTATCTGCTGTTTGCCTTAGAGAATGGCCCTGTCTGAGGGCATGTGCAGTACAGAGCTCCTTTTGCGCAGCTGTTCTTGATTATGTCACTCAGCTTTAAAACTGGTTTCTGTAGAACCTGTCACTTTAACAACTTTGGTTGAAGCTTAGAGTCCAGACCTTCAGCCATTGAAATCAGTGTAGCTACATGAAAGCCATGAAGCTCTACCAACTGGCAACAGCCACTGAACTCTGTATGACTCTGTTATGTTTTTTTAACATCCCCATCACTGAAGTCTCTGTAGACATTCAGGTTAAACTGTTTCCTTATTCTTCCTCCATGGGAGAACTGTTTATGCATGGCGTGTTTTATTTTCAAAGCAGTTTGCTTGAGTTTCATTTCCTTCAATGTATATGTTATCTGTGTTTATAGAAAAATAAATGTTTAAAACCCCAGTGTATCCTCAGAGTTTAAGGTGGTGAGATTCGTATTGCTTAGTTCTACAGCCTGAGACTGTCTCCTGCGCAGATGAGCTTTATTCTTATAGAATCATAGAACCATAGAATGCTTTGGGTTGGAAAGAACCTTAAGATCATCTAGTTCCAACCCCCCTGCCATGAGGTGTGTGAAATGGAACCACGACCTTGGGGATTATCCTGTAGGAGTCCTATGCTCAAGTCAGTGGAAAAAAGGACAAAAGATCTGAAGTTTTATTCAGGAGTCTTGGAGAACATGCTGCAGAAAGTAACAGACATCAGAATGGGACAGATTTTTTTTTAAAGGATAGACTGTGCTCACATTCCTGATATTGTTAGGGAAACACATCCTTGTATTCTTTGCCAGGCTGGGAACAAGCCATCATAACTGTGATGGTGTCCTTTACTATTCCAAATGGTAGAATATTTGCTGGGCCTCCTGCCTCAGGATAGGGTGTTGATTTTCAGTGCCAATAAAGCTCTGCAATGCTGGCTGGAAGTATTTGGTATGCTTCATATCTGTCAATTCCTAAATAAGCACTGACAAAGCCAAAAAGAAACGAAGCAGGTACAGATCCATTAATAGTGTGAGGAATAAAAGCAGCTCAGTAGTGAGTGACAGGACAGTTTGTCTCTTGCCAATTGCTGCAACACAGATGGAGATACAACCAAATAAAGAGCAGTATCACATTCCCAATTCTTTTTCAGCTTTGTAGAGAGGGGTGTGCACAAGACTTGGTAAGTGCTGAGCCTATAAACTATATCCAATAGCACTGAGGGCTGCTGAGACTAGCAGCTCACAAGTACTGAAGAATAGAGTCCAGAGGGAGTAAAGTGAGCTGAAACAGGTAACTTACTTACAAAACAGCTACCTTGCTATGGAAAGCACACTGAGGATGGAAATGTACAGTGGTCACTAATGAAAAGTTAATGTTTCCTCCCATGTAGCATGCAGAGACCTCTGCAGACACTCAATTCCCCTATAGAGAGATGAGAAGCAGTTGTTCTTAGCAAGTATCACTGTGCTGACAGATACTATTTATTGTATTATTTATTATTACATTATCTTTACTATAACCTTTGTAATACTAAGGAGAGCTTAACTACGTCCATAGTGATAAGCCATAAGCATCTTGCTTTATAACATTCACCTTACCTTAGATCACTCTTCTGCCTCGAGTCTTATTGAGGGCAAAAACTTCCTTTGTCTTAAAGCAACTGGTAGGGAGTATTTTAATGTTGGCTGTGGGTGTAGATAGATCTAATTCAGCAGTTTTGGAAATCCATAAACTCTAAATAGGTTTAAACTTCAGTCTGAAGCATTACCCATTCTGAGTGGAAAAAATCACTTCCACTTTTTTCTTTACAAACAGTAGAGCGAAGATGTTAATAACTGTTAAATTACTGAAGATTACTTTTAGAATTGTCTGACCATTCCAGTTCTTATATGAACCTCACTTAGATTCGTAGGCTCCTGTAGCCCCTTGTCCATAGCTTCTAAACAAATAGTTGTCTTAAATCTTAATTTTGCTTTCCACTGCAAGTATATTCTTTGTTGTTGAGTATGTTCCAATCTCACTGCATGAGGTAGTTACAAACTCTAATTTGGACATGTCTCCAGTTTCAAACAATAATATTTATAATTATCATCTTGTTTCTACTCACTTTCTTTCTTATCTGGGAGGAGTAATGGTCCTGGTAGAAATAACAGCCCTTTTCCCTTGTTACTAAACATAAAATATCCCCTTTTTTGACATGTTTCAAACTGCTCAAAGCATCCCAGCACAGAAATACCAGTGACTTTGGAAGTTAACTGATGTTTGTAATTTCTGTTATCTAGATTGGTAATGCATACATTTCTTAAAAAAAATAATCAAATGGATATGGAATTATGAGCCTGTCAGTAACTGTACGCTGGTAATGTCTGCTGCAGCGATTTGCAACCTGTGCAAATAATGAAAGGACTGAGATCCAGCACGAATTCTATCGTAAGACCTTAGAACTTCAGTGTCTGTTTTGCTCTTGTGACTGAAGGATGTCACAAGCTGGGAATTCAAAGTCCACTGGCAGATCTTAAGTCTCCTTGATTCTCCTCATGTCTTCTCATTTAACAACAGTGTCACTGAGTTGACTCACTGGAGTTACTCATACTTTACTGTGGAATAAACTGCAACAAAAACAGGCTGTGGAGGTTTACTTTATGTTACATAAACAAATTTCTATTTGTTTATGAGGCCTTAAGCTCGTGATAAATGCTGTAAATAAAGCATAATTAAAGTGAAGACCAAGGAGATACATTAAAGTAAATTCAGCAAAATAATTAGATTCACAAGTTCATTAGTTAAAGAAAATCCAGAAGGAAGAATCAGGGTGCAACACTGGTCTCGTGCTCCCTCATGTGAGATCCGGAGCAGTGTCAGATAACTAAATGCATAGTTCTTAGAATTCAGAGGAAGCAAAAAAAGCTAACATCCTCTGATACAGGCTTGGAGATTGTCTCAGTGCATGAAGGAATAGCTGATACATGCAATTGTCTGCTTAAAAACAAAATGAGACTTCCTTAAGGGAGTTCTGATCTATTAGATAAACATTTTGTTTTTCTGTTTAGAAATTCCATCATAATAATGAAGTTTCTTTCTCCCTCTGAACCAGTCTGTTGCGCACTGTAATTAGCAAGGAAAATCTGGGGGTTTATCAGATATGTCTTAAGTCATAATCAGTGCAGAGATTACAAATCCAAACTGACCATAGTTGCTGAACACCTACGTGCATTCTGAGTTCCCAACTGGCTCTGTTTATTCCCTGCATTTATCCTGCAATCACTCTAACTGCCTGCAAGTTTTCCATGTCACCTCAGTGGGCCTAAAACCAATAGTCCTCTTATCATTTGAAGGAAGGACAAATTAGCTGATGATACCCAATAGGTAGTTAAGAAGATCATAGCTGTACAATATCTTCTGTATTTTCATAACTGCATTTAGTTACAACTTGGCAGTCCTGTGTCGTACAGAAGAAAATGGAAAATTCCCTCAGTTTGGTGTGATTCTGCTTAGGCTCCTAGTGTTGGGGATAGTAAATCAGGAAGAAGCAAATGTAAGCATACGATGTCCAAAGCAGGATATCTGTACAGGTCTCCTATATGGATCTCATACCCCACACAATGAGCAGTGATCCCTCCTTCTACAGGAATAATGCAATTGCACCAGAATTCGGCAGGCAGCTTTAGGCTTTCCAATACGGTGCCTTAAGTCAATGCATAACTAAAGCGATTAAGGATCTGGACCAATGAATACAAAGTAGTAAGTTAAACAAAACCCTCGATTTTTTCTGTATTCAGACAGTTCTCTTTACATCAACAGAGCAAGTCTTCAAGGAAGTGTAACTATTACCATAACTTCAACAATACATACAATTCCTGTTAAAGTCTTTATACCAAATAACTCTTTCTAGAAAATGGGAATGAAAATGATTCATCAGCTAAATCCACAGCAGTTCATTCTAGGTGACTAGAAATGCTTCTCAACAGAAAGACCTGTACAAGCAAGTTCTTGTTAATGATTGGTAACAGGTCATGCAAGCATAGTTCACTGCACTGAACCCTAGCCATGGAATGGAAGTCACAACAGCACAGTACATGGCATTCAGTGACAATATACACTGAACCTTACAGGAAGTTCAAGTCTGTTCTTTGCTTATCTGTTGTAAAATACAAGAAAACTGAAGTGAAAAGTGGACCCAGCTAATGAATGAGAGGAATTTGTATAAAAAAGTTCAAGAACTCTCGAATTGTAATTAAAAAGTGGATGACACACTTTTGGTTAAATTTATTTTTGTGGCTCTACATTGGCTCTATATTTTCCTGAGAGTACAGCAGTGGCTGCAAACATCATAGTTTGCAAGAGATGTTAAGAGACATGACAGGGGCAGATTCAGATAGCCAAGTGCATGGTGGAGATTGTTTTACATGCAATGGAGTCTGACAAACTAAAATAATTATGGCTTCAAATACACGATATTGGAGGTTGACTGCTGATGATACTTTTCAGACAGCATAGTCCTGGAATGCTGAACTGCGGAAAAAATCTTGTGTGCTCTTCTTAGGACAAGAGTATGTGAATGTGCCACATACAATGAAGGTACAACTGGCTAAATCAACCACTTCCTATCGTTCTGTACGTGCCAGAAGTTCAAAAGCAGCTGCCATTTCGGCATCAAAGCACTCTGAGTAGTAAATTGTGAACTCCTGAAACAATTTGCAGATTAAATAAAAAAGTAGACCCGTCTAAGTGACAGTTTTCACTTAAAATATACTTTGCGGCTGCAGCACACAGGAAGCTGCAGCTGACAGCCATCTACTCCCACCATCAGTAAAAACCACTTTCACAAAAAAAGGGGCCTCCTAGTACCATAATAAACTCCAAACACAAGACCTCATGTGGTCTCTGTAGATAAAGAAATATTGTAAAGAAATACTGGCCTTCTGCGGACTGGTAGAAGAACTGAACTGTTTATTATACGTGTTATACATAAAAGCAGAGGGAGAGCTGTGCTAATACATATGCTTGCAACAATCAAAGCCTGAACAGTCTGATTGCCTTCTTCTGATCTTTTAATGATGGTAGAAGTCTGGAAGAGTCAGACCTTTATCTGATTTATACCAGGAAACATGATTTGATATGCGAGGAGGACTTCATACCAGCTATCTCACAGTAACACCTTTCCTGTTGTTTCTCAGTGCCGTTATTTAAAAGTCAGCAATAGCGACTAGTATTGAGCCCTGCCTAGATTTTATTTCTGTTAACAAAAGCTATACTGGCTTACAAGCTGTGCCTTCAGCAGACAGGACTTCATCAAACTGTTCAGCAGCCACAGCCCAGTTACTGCTATACAGCTACACGGTATCTGTAACCCACACTCATACTGTAATGGCTATGCCTGTAGCCAGTGGAATAACTGCATGCCTCCTGGAAGTGCTACATTCTTATTGATTGAATAGACTGGAATAGCTTTAATACTAGATATAATGTAGCCGTTATAACTTCATACTAACTGGAGAAGAAAATAGTCACTTGTTTCGTATTTCCAAGTACTTCCTATTCTCATGAAGACTTCACATTTCTGCTGAAAATCACAGTCATTAACTAACACGTTTCTTTTTGTGTTTTGAATGACATATGTATAACCCTAATCTTCTGACATTACAGTCCTACATTTTATTTTCTACAGGTGCTGTTCCTGAAGGTAACAATGCAGACAAAGCAAAATCTTGAACACAGGGTATTATTACTGTATTACGCTGACAATGGTCCAGCAAAGATTGGAGACCATTATGTCTGAGCTGCCTTTACACTGTCAATCTTCCTATTTTTCCTGCAGCTTTGGTCTCCTAGGCTTTGGCTGGTTGAGGGAAAAGTCAAAATCAGAGTAAAAGAACTGTAACAGCATTCCATAATAAAGGGTGCAGAATGCAACACAGAAGAAATAGCTCAGTGTTTGAAAGAAAGTTGTTTGAAAGGTAAGTGAAAGCAGAGAAGATTTGGTGACATTTTGCCTGAGGACACCTTTGGAAGTCACCTGCACAAGCCATCGCACTACTCCACATCACTGCAAAGACATGAAAACATCTGCCCTGCAAAATTCAAGCAGCCACCACTGGTTGCTGCTGTGAGATTCCCTTATTTCATATGTTCACATGTGCTCGCATGGACCTCTTGGCTTGTCTGAGAATTCACTGAACAGGCTTCATATCATGCTCTCTAATTACAGGCAGTAACAGCAACACCCACTTTTCAGTCTCCTCATCCCATTCCAAAAGCGCTGGTTCAACTTGTGGAACTAGAAAAGTGAGTGAGTCCTGCTCCTGACAAGAAACAGTCATTATGCTATGCCTCAACATCTCTCCAGTCAACAAAAGCTTCCATTGCTTCAAGTTTGTAAGGACTTTTGTAGAACTACAGCAGAGACGAGTCCCAGGCTGGCATTTTACTTTGGTTAAGTCCTCATCTCCAACTGACATCAATTTTAGTTTTTTAATGGTTGTCTCTCGGCAGGAGACATGTTCAAAACATCATTCATGCATGCCTTCTATTATTTACTAGCTATTATTTTCATATCAGGCATATAAAAGTCCTTAAGAATTGGATATAAGGAGGTGGTGGTACCCCCAGTAGAGCCGAGTCAGAGTCTCATGGTGAAAGAGCTGAGCAGCTCCCACAACTGTCTTTGTCCTTCAGCATGTCATGCACCCCTCTGAACTGCAGCCTTTTCTTGTCTGAAAAAAAAAAAGGAAAATAAACAAAGAAAAACAAAGCAGAGATTTGTGCTGACCCTGCTTCACAATCATTGCCAGACTTCCTGTAAAACCTCAGGAAGAGGAAACAAAATACGAATGTGATGTGAAAAAACTTGTAGCACTTCAAAAACCATGGCAATAAAGCTGCAGAACATTGTCTCCAACACAGCAAGCAGGCATTCAGAAGGAGAGACAGACCGGAAAACTAAATGCGTAAGTGATCCCATGACTTCAATAACAGTAATAATTAACAATAAATGCTTTTTCAATTATATTCCCCTTTTTGCAGAGATTTAATGATGTCTTACTTGTAAATGTTTTAAGTTAATGATAATTTTTTTTTTGACTCTCTAAGACGTGCCCCAGGTAAGTTACAAAATACATAGTTAAAGGACCACCTGGGATTTCAAACATCTAGTTGTCCTGAAGCCAAATGTAGGACTTCATTCTCCATGGCCCAGGCAAAACACCGTGCAGTCAGCAGCTCAGGCACTGTTTGAGGCTTATGGTGTGGATTGTGCATGAGGCTGGTCTTAAGAACTTAAACGACAGAACAGAGACTGGGTGCTCTTTCAGGAGCACGTGTGCTTTGGTAGCTGCTCCATCTGTGTGCCTGCAAAGGCAGCATTTAAGCTGCTGTTATAATCTGCACAGTTGCAGTCACATAGCACACATGGTCTTGCACGGATGGAAGATGCACTTGATGGATGGAAGGCTGTGCCAGAAAGAAAATACTTCTTGAAGGAAAAAATCTTCCCCTAGATACTTGGAAGAACAAAAACTTTCCAGCTTTTTTTGCTCTTAGTATTATCTTAACTGCATGTGGGACATGTCTCTGTCCCCAGGTTCTGAAGTAAACTTTCATCTATAGCAAACATTCTATGCACCTATCAGTCAGACATAATTTCTCCCAGCAATAATATGGTCCATAGGTCTATAGTTTTCTAAGAAGATTATGGGGCCTGAAAGGAGTAATCTAAAATTATCTGTTAGTGTTTCTGGAAGTGTAATACATAGTAGTGCAGCACTGATAGTGGGGTAAGTCAAAACCTTTTCCTCCAGTTTAGCTTTAATCCTTTCCAGACCTTGCAGATTTCCATGGATTATTAAAGAGAGGTAGAAAAATCACCACATTTCATGTCTCAATGTGCTATGTTCACTGTTGCTTATCAGAAAAAACACAAAAACATTTTTTTCAAAACAGGTTACAGAAGATTTCCTTGTGAAAATCTGGGTTACATCTGAGGAGGTAGTATCTACATATATGAAAACTTTATATGCAATGTGTATGTATGTTATTTCTATTCATGATGCAGAATGCACACACATACAAAACCAGCATGGTATGCATGTATTTTAACAAGTAACACAGGGTACTTTCTAACGAAGGTTTTCCTTAAGAAGTTTCCCAGACAAGTACTGACCTAGCCAAAGCCTGCTGAATTTATTCTGGGAGCTGGACTAGATAAGCTTTAAATGACCCTTCCAACCCAACCTATTCTATAATTCTGTGATTCTATATTCTGGGATAGGAGTTAAAAACAGCAAAGCACTTCACACCAATTGTTATTTAAGCACTAAGCCACCATGAAATTCTTTTAGGTATGCTTCTCATAATTCTGCAGAACCCAAATCACTGTGTTTCAAGACTGATGGACACTAAGATCTTAAACTTGTTTCTTGTTCCAGATATTTAAAGTAATACAAGGGAAAATACTTGGGTAAGAACACCAGAACTGAGCCACCGTACACTGATCTCCCTGATTTCACTGGTCAGCTGATCCTCGTGGGGTCACAAATATATGAAACTTGCACAGAGTTGATAAGATTTGGCGTGGAGCTTGTAGGGCAGATAACACTGGGTAGATACAAACACACATCCTGTTCAGCATGTTAGAGTTCTCAATTGTGTTTTTACACAGTTGAGTTATAAGAAATGTTTTGACTTTCATTAAATCCTTACATCTTCTCTTTCTTCTTGAAACAGTAAAGAGAAGGATTAACAGAATAGTTCTCTGTCAGAGGCACAACCCATGGTTATTTTCCTTCAAACCTTTATAAACAGTCACTGGTATTGTTTCACTAGGCATACCTATCAAAGAGGCTCTGCAGAAATGTTTTTCTCTTGTGTAATAGCACACATCTGGCTTGCTCTGGGCATGACAGTAAAGGCCCTTCATGCACAGAACAACTCATTGTGCAATGGAGACATGCCGAGTCGTCTGATACAGATAAATTTCTTGCAAATGATTAATATCACTACAGGAATGTGCAGACGATTTCATAAGACTTGTTTTAATACTACCAGAAAGGGCCATATCGTAGCTAACTGGATTCTGCACCTCCCTGGGTGAATCATTTGGCCTTGATGTGGGACAATATGGTGGGAGACCTGGGTGTGTAACGAGTGCACTCAGCAGCTTCCAAACCTATCTGGCGAGCCAGACAGAACTCTCCAGAAAGCTGGGTGTAGGTCACAGCCTGCTGGGTGCCTTGCACTAGATAAGCTAACAGTCCCTTTTGGCCTTCAGTCATAACCTGAATCAACCGCTTCTGCAAAATAACTATTTAATCAACCCTGAACATAAGCACACTTTCGCATTGCTTGGTTTCACATCTGCAGTTTATTAGCTCCTTCATTTCTTCAGACAAGAAGGTTTTCTTTATTGAAGATGGAAAATGCATGATTCACACTTTTCTACGATGAGTTTAGTGTTTGTTTTTGTCTGTTTACTACTTCACAACTCTCCCCGGGAGAAGGAACCAATACTTAGTCTGGCTGGATGCTCTCTGGCTTCTTCAGCACTGCCGTGAGAAGCCCGGAGCTGGAAGAGAACATCTGTTCTTCAGTATTATTCCCAAACCCAGCTGAACATTGTGTCCAGAGGCTTATTGGGTTATCTTAATAAAGACAGATTTCTCCAGAGTGTCACTGAGGAGATTCTGGAAAAGGAAAAAACAACACTGGGAGCTTTTAACCGTACAAATGGCTAACACAGGCTGGACTCGAGATACGGATAAAGATCATTTGGATGTTTGCTTAACATTTTTTTCTCCTCATGTAAATAAAATGCACTATAAACCAGGTTACTTCGAGACTTACAACTAAAGTCTGTATTGTTTTGTAACATAACTCTCAGAAATCCTAAAGGTAGTGCTGGGAAACCCACACCCACCTGTAAGAGAGGAAAAGGAGATCATGAAAAGTTACAGCTCTATCAGTCTAATTTTATATTTAAAAATCTATTAGGACAAATTATGAACCGTTCACCTGAAACCTCCCATCTGACCTGACAGTAAAATGAGATGGATGAAGCCATAGGAAAAAAGTAAAGAAAGAAACACTATGGAAAATGCCATTTGGGAGGAGTGGTGAAGGGGGTGGTGAGGTGCCGGGTAAGCAAACGATCAGGGAAAAGCCATAAATTAATGAAATACAAGCAAACACCAACCTTGTCTGGGTAGGTAGGAGGTACGGAGTGGAAATTTTTCGTTCTTGTGTTGTACTTTGGTCCTATAGCTGTAACTTTATCAATATTTCAATTTTATTACAAGTTATTGGAGATACAGTTCTTCGACTAGAAATTAAAGTTAGACCTGTGGTTTAAACATATTAAAGTGAACCTTTATATTTTTTAAATGCAGGAGTCATCAAGATTCCTAATGTACTGCTATGTACCAGACAACAAGAATGGTGTGGCAGAGAACTCCTAGACTGCAAACAGTTGTCTGAGCAGACCTATTAACAAGAACAATAGTATTGTTACATTAGCAAGGCCATTAAGCAATAATAAGGAAATAAAAGGGACATAAATTTTACTTCAGACTTCTTCAGATTGCATTAAACACTATTAGTATTGATGCAACTTTCTTGTACTCCTGTGTTATAACACACTGTGCAGTCTTAGAATTTTACGTATTAAAAAGTGCATGAAAATTAATTTGAACTTGAATGCCTATTATTTATATTTTGTTTGATGCTGTAGGATTTCTGTGCTGAACTTCATAAGCATTTACACTTTCTGCCTTAACTTCATAAGCATTTACACTTTCTGCCTTAATTTCATAAGCATTTACACTTTCTGCCTTAACTTCATAAGCATTTACACTTTCAGTGGAGGATGAATGTGGCAACAGCAATCATGTAGACTTGGCACGGGGACACGCGAGAAGTTCATGAACAGGTTAATTCACAGGAATTACGCTGGCAAGCTTGTAAGAACGTGTAGCCACAGCACACAGCAGCTCTTCTGTGGACATGACTGACACAGAAGCTATCAACCAGATGATCGTTGTGTCTGTTTTGACAAGTTATATTATTATACTGGTTTACTGGGACGAACATTTTACACTGGTGACAACAGACGAAGCACTTGCAGCCAGGGAAGTCAACTGTTGCTGGGCTGCACCAAAAGAAGCGTGAGCAACAGGCTGAGGGAGGTGATTGTCCCCTTCTGCTGTGCTCTGGTGAGACCCCACCTGCAGCACTGCATCCCACTCTAGGGCCCCCGACACAGGAAAAACACGGAATTGTTGGAGTGAGTCCACAGGAGGCCACTGAGATGCTGGGAGGGCTGGAGCAGCTCTGCTCTGAAGCCAGGCTAAGAGAGCTGGGCTGGTTCAGCCTGGAGAAGAGAAGGCTCAGGAGAGACCTCAGCACAGCTTCCAGTGCCTAAAGGGGCTGCAAGAAACCTGGAGAGGGACTTTTCACAAGGGCATGTAGTGACAGGGTAAGGGGGAATGGCTTTAAACTGGAAGAGAGAACATTCAGATTAGATCTAAAGAAGCTCTTCCCTGTGAGGGTGCCGAGGCTCTGGCCCAGGGTGCCCGCCAAGGTTCTGGCACAGGGTACCCAGAGAAGCTGTGGCTGCCCCATGCCTGGCAGTGTTCAAGGCCAGGTTGGACACAGGGGCTTGGAGCAATCTGGTCTTGAGGAAGGTGTCCCTGCCCATGGCAGGGGGTTGGGACTGGATGATCTTTAAGGTCCCTTCCAACCCAAACCATTCCATGATTCCTTACTATGGATGGCCCTGAAGACGCTGGCCTAGAAGAGAAACCTGAGTTTCACGTTGCCAGTGCTCAGACAGGACAGCAGATAAGCTGGCTGCAGCCAGTGCTGCTCACTTGTCATCTTTTCCTGAGGCGCTTCAGTCAAGTAGTGTGAGGTGTCCCTGCCCATGAACTAGATGAACTTCAAGGTCCCTTCCAACCCAGACCATCCTGTAAGCACACCAGCAGCTCTGCTGGAACCATTAGGTGCAGGTTGGCTGTTTTCTTCTTCCGCTGTGGAGTCTTGGAGCTAGAGGGACAGAGCTGGAAAGGAGCAGCATGGAAAGGACCAGCAGCCTTGCTGGGGAGTACTTCAGTGCAGCTTTTGATACCACTTCATAGTATTATGGAATCACAGAGTATCTCGAATTGGAAGGGACCTCTGAGGACCAACAAGCCCAACTCCCTGCTCCTCGCAAAGCTCAGGGTACTCAAGTACTACTCAAACTCTAAAAGGAAAGCAACACAGCGTGCATGCCTTGCACGAAGAGTGGCTGTGTAACGGGCAGGGCTGGTTCAGCGGGGGGAGCTGAAGTCCCGCCCGTGCGGGGCAGTGCGGGCAGGCCGGGTTACGGGGCGCAGCCA
>NW_009916218.1:11727-18522 GCF_000696875.1 Nestor notabilis | reverse complement strand
TTGCGCCCGCCGCCGGGAGGTGGGGAAGTCCCCCCGGCCCACCCCGGCGCCGAGCTCTCCACGGAGGGTGGCTTCCAGGATGGTGGGGTCGGGTCGGCAGTGTTGACCCCCTTGTCCTCCAGCAGCCACTGTCCTCTCAGGGGCCGGGGGCTTGCGGCTGAGGTGTGAGGAAGACGGCTGGCGCCTGTGAGTTTCCGTGGTGGTCTGAGGCGCCGAGGAACGCTGTCCTGGTGTAGGGGACGGTAGTGGTTTAAGATTAATTTCCTCGCCGGTGTTAGAAGTCAAGCCAACATCTTTATTTCGTTTCGGCCTAAGCCAGTGGAGGACTGGTTTATAGTGAGAGAAAATCAATCACTTTCCTGGAGAAATCAGCATTACATGCAGCCTATATATAGCCCATTGTACTTGGCTTATAAGCCAAGCAAGAGTGAGCAAGGCTTTCCAAATCATTTGGCTACTTCTCCCCCCAGCCTAAATTCTAGACCTTTGTAGGTTTAACACAAATCCAGAACAAGGGGAGCGTGTTGCAGATGAAATCCTCACATTTTTCAGCCTGTGGAAGTTTTCCCACTGATACCAGGAAATCCTCGATAATGGACAGAGCGTGTTCCAAACCTGCAGGAGATTTTGTCAGTCTCCTCTTTGTTTCCTCCACCCGAAAGAGAAATTCCCCAAATCTCCATTTCAGTCCAGTGTGTTCATTGCATTGCCTGGTCAGGGAAATTCTTGAAAGTCTTCAAGCTATTTGTTTTCCTAGGTTATGTCTACACTAGGAAAATGATTATATGCCAGTGATAGTAGTTGCTGTCTTATAAGAAGTTAGTTAGAGAGGGCAAGCTGTGAACAAATGCTGTACGTAAGCAGGGTTTCTTTAAAACCCCTGGTTCTCTCATACAGGTTTTTCCTCACCAAGCCAACGTATATGAGAAATGCCAGGTACCAACTATCACGTTTTAAAATCACACCATTTTGGCAATCCAGGCAAAGCCTCAGGGGAATTCTCCCAGATTTTGTTTATCCACACAGTGCATAAATCTTTTAACCACTCCATTTGCCTGAGGCCACACGGGGGTTACACACTGCACATCAGCAGGGGGAACATGCCGTAGCCTTAGGCAATCCGAATTGTTGAAAAAGTTGTATGTAAACACTTATAAACAAGTTTTCAAGATCTCTATTAAATAAGCAATAAACTAATCCTTGTCATAGACAGATAGGCACCCATGTCTCAGCTGTTTAAGAGCAAATTGCGTAAGACACAGTGCCTGAAATACCTCAGTCTAAAAGCACCATCATTGTGTTCATGCGAAAATGAAAACAAAGACTGCCAAAGACTGAGGAGGCTGATCAGCACAGATAACGCTAAAATACACACAAAATAACTGAAGTTCTCATTTCTTGGTACCATTCACATTAGTTTCTGGTCTTCAAAGAGAGCATACCTGTACCTTGTCATGTTGTTTCTACCTATTCAACTTCTAGGTGCTCTTGCCATGAATATTCTAAGTGACACCAGCTTAAATCACTGTTCAGAGACCCAGGAAATTAAATTATACTCTGAGAGCTCAGCCGTGAGTAACTTTTTCCCACTCCCAAACTGAGAGCTAAACAAAAGGGCTCTAGACGTACACATTTTCTGACTCAAGAAGAGAAGCCAGGGAAGGGAAAAAAAAGACAACACATAAACTTGGAAAACCTGCTTAACTAATAGAAGAAATAGCCATGCATGGCTGGCAATCATCCTGACCCAATCTTGACTCTCAGCACTATGCAATTGGTAACACAACCATGCTGTCCCAGTTAGTAGCTGCATCCCAATTCCAGCTTATCGTTCTGGTCTGGATGTGTACTGGTGTGCTGGGAGCTAGTATTAAGGCTCCAGCAGTGTTCCTGTTCCAGGCAGTGGCCTCAGCACTGGCTGAAAGAGCAGCCACCACCGCCTGCTCCAGCCACTGCAGCCCACTCCCCTTTCCGCTTCCACAGCCTCTCTGACTCTTCTGGGACATTACAGGTGCAAGGATACCACAAGTCTGTTTTCTTAGAAGATACATGAATGGTGAACAGGGTCCATATACAGTCTCCATAAGCACACGAAAGATGTCCGTGGGCTCCTTCATCTCAATCATCAAAGCCTCACAGGCATGTTTCCCTTGGCCCTCTGTCACTAAATACATCAACTGGTGTGCACCCCACTCCAGTCAGCTGCTCACATGGCCTTTCTGCTGGAGGGAGGAGGTCTGAAAGGGGCTTGTCCCCCTGCTTGCAGGTGACCACCACAAGTGACCCCCTTTTGCAGGCTCTGGCCATGAGCAATGGCATGGCAAAACCCACAGAGGACATAAACTGAACAGAAATACTTTTTCATTTGCTAGTATATTTGTAATATACAAAAATGCCAAGGAAATTTCTAAACGTGACTGACACTATTCAAGAAGGAAATAGTAAGCCATGTATTGTACAGTAAACTAAATGAATAATAACCAGTTATCTGCTTTTAGTCACTTTGGGGAAAATCAGAAGCCTGCAGTGGGCAGAAAGGAGGAACCTGTGTACTATTGCTATCCAGGAACTTGTGCAAACTACAATGAAGTCAAATCTACAGATATTATCAGTTTCCTTCACTCTAACAGAAGAACCATCTACGAAAAGTTTTCTGGTTTCAACTTTCCCCCTTCCCCCATTATTTTTTTTTTTAAATAAAGCGTATTTGTGCCAAAGCTAAAGAACGTAGCAGATCCCTATCTCAAGCTCCTGAAGAGTTACTTGATATTTATTGATATTTATTGTATTACTGAAAAAATAGAATCTAAACAAGTAACCAAAGATCACTGCCTGTCTGAGTAAGTTTGGAGCACTCCTGCTAGCCAGTAAGGTTACTGCTTTCCACCAATTTAGCAGTACTCTTGTCAGCAGAATAGCCAGGCTGTTCCTGGGCTATGTTAAGTAATCCGATGAACATCTATAAGCTTGAGTCTATGATCTGGGCTTGTTACCTCTGGCAAAGTTCCAGTGCCTTCTGAGCATCTGTCTTACACCAGTACTCAGCAATCTGAAATCCAGGAAGGCTTGTTAGCTCACTGCTTAACCAGGCAGACAGGGTGCAGCATCTCCTGGACATGGATTGCTTTAGGATTATTGTGATAGCAGGGTAAGGGAATTATGGGCAATGCAGTGATTGGTAGGGGCCATAAGGAAGGTAAGAGATGTGGAGGAAGCCTGTGTCAGCTTTTGTCTCATGAAATTTAGTAGCCTCAGAAAAATGCTCTACTGCTGAAACACGGTGGCCAGTATATTTGATGCAAATGCCCAGTAGCAGAGTCAGGTCTGTTCAGACAGAGCCCATTAACTCTGGATCAGTGTCAGTCCTATTGGGCCTCTGCTGGCGCCAGGAGAACTCCTCCTGCTCCCAAGTCCCTTGCTGTCCAGAAAGCTTACTTGTCCATGTGCAGGCCCTCATCACTATCCGGAGGTGGTGTGGGTCTGACATCGTGCCCAAGCTGACAAACCTTCCTGGGACTCACAGTTATGGGAAACATGGTGTGTGAGAACAGTCAGAGGTCCCATAGGATCTGTGAATGTGAGCTCCATGCTTTATTAAAGCACTAATGCTAATGATAGATCAGCTCTGTCCTAGAAATGTTACAGCCATGACCACTAGCGGCAAGTGTAAACCAGTTCTGCTCTGCCTTCCGTCTCTTGCCATACACCCAAAGAATGTACCAACTGTCTAAGCAGGACATGTGAAGGCACTTCCCATTCCACAAGAAAACTGGGATCAGGATGTTCAAACCCTACATAAACAACATACTTCACAGGATTGTCCCAGTTCTCCTCCCTTCCACCACATATCACTGTTAGCTTCACTGCTCCACTGGCATCCCCCATATACAGCATTTCAAAATGACTGTCCCTGGACTTCCTTCCTTTACACCATTTTTTGCAGAGGATATCTGTCCCAGAGGCCTCATAGCAATTCCTGCACCTGAGAGGTTTGTCAGATGCACGTAGGTACCAAATCTACAACCATAGCTAAAGGGCTCCTCCTCTGTCCTGGGGACTTGGGTTGATTCTTGGAGGAAGGATTGTGAAAGATTCATTTCTGGAATACCACCAGGCTCCACTCTCTTTTCTACCCTTTTTGATACATCAGCAAAGCTATTGCAAAGAAAAATGCTGAGGATATTTGACTACTGTATACAGCATTACTGTTGTGCTGTTGGTAATACCTATGTTTTCATGAGAAATTCCTTGCTTCTAGGCTTATGGAGTGTGTCGATGGTGCAACTAATAAACAAGAGAGACATCAGGCGTCAGATATAATGAATGCACTCAGCAATGAGAATAGTGTGTATCATACTGGATACCACAAAAACCACAGGAGAAACATACTAAGGGAAAGGCTGACGCACTTATCACAGGAATAGCCTACATATCTTTCTTTCTTTGTCTTCATTCCTTCTCACTACTGAGAAAGCCAAGCTTAATTGACTTTTGACTTGGACACTAAAAATAAGCAGGCTGACTCATCAAAGAATTGGTTTGCCCCTTCTCGTGCAGTGTAGTTCTGGGTAGCTGAGGAAGAGACAGACAGCACAGGTAGAAAATGGTAGAAATCCTGTATTTTGAAAGGAAGTTAATTAGTACCTAATTGTACCTTAGCAAAACAAGGCGATACCAAGCTATGGTTAATGGAAATAAAAGGATGCTTTTAAACCATGATTCTGCAAATAATCTATTGTAGCGACAAAAACATCTGACTTAGAGTGAGTATTCTAATTTTAAAACAATTTTCATCCTGTCTTTTCCATAGAATCATAGATTGCTAGAGATCACAGAAGGGTTGAGGTGGGAAGAGACCTCTGGAGGTCATCTGGGCCAACCCGCCTGCTCAAGTAGTGTCACCTATACCTGGTTGGCCAGGACCATGTCCAGATGGCTTCCAAGTATCTCCAAGGATGGAGACTCCACAACCCGCTGGGTAACCTGTGTCAGTGCTCTGTCACCCTTACAGTAAAAAAGTGTTTCCTAGTGTTCAGATGGGACCTCCTGTGTTTCAGGTTGTGCCCATTGCTTCTTGTCCTGCCTCTGGGCATTACTGAAAAGAGCCTGGCTGTTCTTTGCACCCTCACTTGAGGTACTTATATATATTGATAAGATCCCCCCTTTTTCATATATGCCTTCATTCCTTTGCCATACGAGATGCTTTGTATTATATAAATATAACCAAAGAAACACTGAATTTAAAAGCCAGAGAAGCTAACTTCAGCACTAAGTAAGTTCACAGGACGTGTACGAATGGCCATTAGATACTATCAAAACCGATGGACAATGTGATGTTGACGATGATTCATTTGTGTTTCAAAAATATTTATCTTTAGCTCAAATGCTATACTGGAAAAGAATAAAGAACTGATGCAGAAAATGAACACAATAGTGAAACTTGTAAGCCACCCTTAAGTCAGTGTATTAAGAACTTAATGCATCATATCAAAATGTGTAATCAATAAATCAAATGCCAGGTGTAGTTATTCCATTTGGCAAGTGACATTTGTAAACACAGATATCCAGATTGTTTGGGGGTTTATTTCTGGACTCTTTCGCCTTCTTAAAGCAGATAAAAGCTTTGCCTTCTAGAGGTATAATCATTTTGACAAAAGAAACTCCTTCCAATTGCTAGTAAAAGAAGGTAGGGGAAAAAAACAAAATCAGCAGAAAAATACCTTTGCTACCACCTCTATTTTCCCAAAAGAAACATTCCTGGGAATTTCAGTGCTGCTGCTGAGTATTACTGAATATTTTAACAGTCTGAAAAACATTGGTTGTATTTGGGCTAGCAAAAAAAAGCTGTAAACAAGGAAATCTTTGGTGCATAAAAGTCCTGCTGGCAAATGGCTTGTGGCAGATGCCTTCTTCTTCCTGCCTAGCAGGAAAGATCTCTGCCCTGGGAGACAAGCCTGAAGAGTGGGACTAAGGAAACCCAGTAGAGATGAACAGCCACATGATTGTGCCTCAAAGCCTCTCCTTTGAGAGCGGGGGATGACTTCTGGAATGACACCACTTACATTCTTCCAACACTGTCTGTCAGGGTAGGGCTAGTGGGTAAAAGGCATGTGAGGAGCGTACTTAAAGCCCCAGTGGTGACTCAGAAATGACAACGTTCTAGTTGGCATGCCACAGATCATTCCTCATTGTTTTGATCTCACTACAATGGAAGGAGACCTTTGCTGGAACTGGCAGAGGAACAATCCACTCCTTTTCCTAAGCAAGATCAGAGCTATCTGTCCATCTTACTCCAGAAGTGATCACAAGAGAGAAGTTGTCTACTGGAAGTGGAAGGAGCAATTTGCTACTCAAGACATCAGTTCCTACATGGCACAAGCATTTGTGAAGAGGTTAGGAAAGACAGCAGATGCTGTAGAGGTAAACCACCAAATCACCTGAAGAAGTTAGGTCAGCTGAGGAGCACACCGCATTTGTTGCTGGTAGAAGTCTGCAGGTTTCAATAGCCAGTTAATGCTGTCTCTGCAGTCTGCCCAGAGACAGATTTCATGGTGTAGCTACAGTTTGAAGACGGGGGATGAGAATATAGTAGAAGCTTTAAAGGTCCACCTTTTGCAATGCACAGTGAGCGTGTCCCTCTCCTGCTTCCTCCCTCCCAAACGTCCTTAGTGGAGGTAAGATTACCAGATGGCAGCAGTGGGAAGTGACAGTTCCAACCACAGTCTTTCTCCGTACTGGGAAATAAAGTCTTGAAGGTGGAAAACTTCCATATTGCTACAGAACACCACCAGAAAT
>NW_009916218.1:251-11696 GCF_000696875.1 Nestor notabilis | reverse complement strand
CCTGCTGAGACTTGTCATCCTTAAAGCTATGGGGAGTGTTATTGCACAAGGCTGGCACTCTCAAGACAAAAAAATTTACTGAGCATGATGGCTTACACAATCTACAGAGTTCTTCACTGAAGTATGACTCAGGATAATCTAGTGCATCTCCCCTACCCTAGACAGCTTTGCCAGGCTGTTCCATTAATCTTGTCGCTCTTCGGTGTACTAGCCCCGATTATAATGAATTAACAGGAATTAACACAGAGCAATGAGCAGATTGGGGCTGTCTAATTCAAAAGAGGATGCTATATCTTGCCATAAAGAGTCTTTTTATGGGAGGAAAAAATCATGGTTAGGTTATTCTGAATTTTTTGAAGGGAGAGAAATGACATGCAAAGTTGAGTTCTGGCTTGGGACAAACATGTACTTTGCCTTCTCTCCAAAGATTTTAGTGTAGCAGAAAGGGATGTTTTGGAAGTCTGCAAAGTATCCACCGGATAACTTACAGCCCTTTATTAAAGTTAAGAAGCTACCATCAAACTGAAGCAGTGCCTAGTTTTAAACACAAGACTGCATGTAAAAAAGACCCCCAAAAGTGAACCCGAGTAGGGCAACAAGACTGATCAGAGTTTTAGAAATAATGATGTCTGGCACAAGATAGGAGGAGACTGGCTTTTTTCTGCTGTCCTCTCTTCTAGAAGAAACTTACTAAATCCTACATGCTAGGATGGAGTGGAGATTACTTATTACTAGCCTCGGCTGGGAAAAGGACAAGAATAAATTAACTTGCTTTGCAGAAAATAATAATACTGGTAAAGTTTTTAATAGGCTATTGAAGCACTTGAATAGGATACCAAAGGAATTTCTGGAATCCCACTGGAACTCTTTATTCTTCAGTTCAACATCAGTCTGTCATCTGCCTGTGGTCTGCATACAACTGATGATGTCTCGGTGCAGGGATGTGGCCTAGACAGGATAATCTCATTAGACTCCACATCTCACCTGTACTGAGAGGAAGGGTTCATCCACAGGGGATATAGTGATAAAGGATGGCCTTAAAGAAAAAGGCTCTGATCACTTGTCTTCTAAACAGCTTTGATTGCTTTCTTCCCAAACCATTTTCCCTTAGTCTTCTCCAAGCTTTCGCTGCTTTATTTCTTCTTACCTGTGGCCACCCAGGAAAGAAGATGAATTGTAAGAACCATCTGCAAGCATGCATCACAAGAAGTAAGTGATGCATGTTATGGTCTAGGACCTTAGAAGGCAGTTGCACACTTCTGTCCGCAGCAGAGGAAGTTCAGGAGTGAAATGAAGCTGTTTCTTCACTGACATTCACAGCTGAACAAAATAAGCATGACATGAAATGACATAATTATGAACTGCTCTTTTTCAGATCTGTAGAGTATTCCTTCTTCTGCCTTTGAGGTTTTGACAATTATGTGCCTGCAACATCTGTCTCCGCATCACAGATGGTGATTTCTGAGAAAAAGCAATGCAAAGGAAGGAAGGCATGGCTGTTTTCCCTTCCCTGGTCAATTAGTTCTGGAGGAAAAGGAGATGAGGAGCATCTCCCTTTCCTAGCTGGAGTACCTGTTGGGGAACAATTGGTACATGGGTACAAGGGGTGCCATTTTCTCCTTTCTATACTGGGTAAGAAGTTGCTTAGCAGCTTAGAGTTCTCTCCAATATTTATATACATACATTCCCTCTGTGTTAATATATATATCAGCACTTTTGAGCTTTCAGAGGTGAAAGATCAGTCTGATACCATACTTCCATACTTCACTGGTGAACTGTGGAAATCTATTTGTCATTCTAAGTGTTGGTAAACAAAAAAAAAGAAAAAAAAAAAAAAAAAAAAAAAAAAAAAAAAAAAAAAAAGAGAATCAAATAAGATTGCTCAAATGACCTATACTGGATTTTTTGGGAGCACATTTCTCCCAAGAGTTGCACAGAATAGCCTTATCAGACAAAGACTAAAGCAAAGATTAAAGCCAGCGTTGCTCTCTACCCCTCACTAACTGTATTTGTCCTCAAGTGTTATAAGAATATGAATAACACTTGCAGATGATGCTGGAGTAGGCGAGGAAGAGAGAAATGGGATGCAC
This sequence comes from Nestor notabilis, assembly GCF_000696875.1. Taxonomy (NCBI): domain Eukaryota; kingdom Metazoa; phylum Chordata; class Aves; order Psittaciformes; family Psittacidae; genus Nestor; species Nestor notabilis. The sequence goes on along the minus strand of NW_009916218.1, from coordinate 9,606 downwards.
CGTATCATTTTACATCTTAGTCAGAAATCTATTTCCTTGCTTCAGTTGCTTACAATACACGAAAAGCACAAGTCACTGTTACAATGTTGTAACCACGTAGCATAAGCTTTTCTTTCACTAGAAGCCTAAAACAAAAGCAGACTCTGCATGTGGCTTTCTGTCCTTAAACCTACATGGTGAGCCTCTCAAGAGTGCAGGCAAAAAACAACACAAGCAGAAGTTCTGAAAGTTCAAAACTAGCAATCTAGTCTGCAAAAATAGCATTATTGTGTGCTTCTCACCATTGGTATAAATCTGTGACTGCAATATTAAGCTCTGCATCACCAACCAGCTTTTTATATAAACCATTTTGCCAGGCAATGATTAACTGTAACAGGGACTGGATTCAATTTCCAGGCATACATGCCAAAATGCTTAAGAAAGATGCCTTGATCTCCTCACCCCCAAACTAGGAAAATTTATCTGCACATCTGGGTACTCAGAAACGAGCAAAGACTCTCCATTTGCAAGAAGTGATGCATAGAGGAGATCTAAAGAGAACTCCCGAGGAAAGACAGTGCAAAAAAACTTCAACTAGCAGAGTCTTGATGAATGGTAGATGAGCTTCCCACACCACAATGGCTCTGGCGAGCGTCCTGAGGTAGTTCTCCAACTCCTGTGAAAGACAGAGGGAGCTAGCTACAAACTCTTCCCTGATTATGCCCCTGTCTAAGTATCCAGGACTGGAGACACCCTGCTGCCCAAGGTGATCTCTTGCCTTAGAGGGATGTGCAAACCTGCTCCTTCCATAGGGGTAATCACAGCAGCGTAGTCAACTTCTGGCTAGCCATTTTGTAAAGGTCTGCTGTTCTGCAGATGGCTCTTGCTTTACAGGGCATGGCAGTGCCTGTTGCTGCTGTGCTCCATGGGAAGAATAGGAAGGGTGTGCAGAGAAATGTGAAGGAAGATACTGTTCCCGGGGTCAAAGGGAGCAGATGCTACCTTTCCACCTTAATGGTCTGGTACAGCCAAGTTTTTGTCTTGCGGCACTCCCACAATCTGGGACACTACAAGCACACCCTGGCAAATACATCTGACTTTTTCAGCTAGTCCTGGTCATCATACTCCAACTGATGCCTGCCTCTGGGGTAAAGTGATGATGCAGACAGTCCTGTATCAAGGCAGAAGCTGATACACTTGGTGATACTGCCACTGTAATGCTTATGTAGGGCTGCAGATGTGGCATTACAGCGTGGAATAAAGAGCAAGGATTTGAAAGTGGGCAACAACAACACTTGAGGCAAAGAGCACTCTTGGCAAGGCTCCCATCATGTTTTCCAGCTCTGAAATTGGACAGGATTGTTGGCATGGTACACTCATTCAGACCCACAAATTCAGGCATGGCCAGCAGAAGAGAGGTTGATGACAGACAACAAGTGCCAAGGAAACAAGATTGATGACTTCTTCTGACAGAGTGCACCAGATAGCTAAAGCCTGACAAGACTTTGCAGAAATGCAGATGGCACCCCATCCTCCTGCTCTACCACCAGCCAGCCTCCTTCCCCTGAGAACACTTGCCCTGTCAGCAATGCTTCAGACATGGTAAAAACCACTCTGTGCCTGAAGTTGGTATTCTGATTTCAGAGCTCCAAAGAGGTAGAAAATTTCCCTTAGTATTCCCTAAGGGAAAGACTAGATTTTCCTTCTTTCACTCTGGGGACTGTTTTGTTTTTTTGTTTTTTTCCTGGAATATCAGGATTAGCAAACTGGTGAAAATGACTGAATGCGACCCCTTGCCTGCTATATCTCAGTTTGGTTTCCTTCTTGTTTGTGTCTCCTTCATTTCTGAGGAGTAGAAGTTCTGCCTCTTGTGGAAGGATAGCAATCCAGCCAGCTCAAGTGGTGAGTATCTGGAAAAACAAGGGACAAGGCCAAACTGGCCAGAGCCAGAGAAACAAGCTCAAAGATATAGTGCCATTCAGCTCAGCTGACTTGTCACATCAAAACTCTAAAGCTTCATTGGTTTTGATGTAACAATTTCAGGATATTCAACATGAGACCTGCTAATACTTCTTACCTTGTCCTTACAAAAGATGTCATGATTTGGCTCGAGTGTCTATTGTGTCTACCAAAGAATTAAGGTAATTCCTTAATTAAATGTATTAAATATGTTTTATAGTTATCCACAAAATCTAAAAGTATTTGATAGCTAAAGGAAAAGCCCACCTTACTCCCCCTTCACTCTCTGGAATCAATCAATCGATTCCTGTAGCACTGCATCTCCCCTGTATTAGCTTTCTAACCTGACCATTGCTTCTCTTGCGCTGTTGCATACCTGGCTTTCACAGGCCAACACACCATAAGCCCTATCACAGAAATACTCTAGAGCCGAGTACTGCATAGCTGAAGATTTGTCTCCTGCAACATATTTATTGGATTTTGATCACAAAGAAAATCACTTCAGAAAAAATTATGAATTTTCAGTATGTATCTTAGCAGAGTATCTTTTGACAGTAGAGTTATCAAGCACTATCTCAAGTCTTCTACAGATCACAGTGAAGAAGATGGCAAAGGCACAGTGAAGCATCACTTCGGCTGTGTCTTTCCCATGGAGCCTTGGATTGACAAACACAACTTTTGTGTCTGTTCCTTAAACGTACTGACCTGCTAAGTTCCTTTAACCAAACTTTTGGCTCATCTTCAGGAAAGGGAGACCTCTTGGACAAGCCACAGGATTTCTGGAAAGTGTCTCTCAGGTAAGGAAAAGGCAAAGGAAGAGGCAGAGAATCAAAGGCCAAGCATGACAGCAGAGGGAGGTGATGCCAGATGACCTAGCAGAAGAGGGAACTGAGGTGGTTGAATGGGGTATGGCTATTAAAATGCCAGTTGATACAGAGGTGACATGGCACCCTTCAAAGTTAAACAACCAAACTCCATGAGGACAGGGTCCATCAAAAATTTTGCCTGCTTCCTATCTTCTAAGCTACAGGGTTCCCAAACCTTATTTCTGTCAGCATGTAAGTGATTAAACCACTATGAGGTATTGTGCTGGCAAGATTCACCTATCTCAATTCTTCCCTTCCTGAGGGAGCAAAGTACCTTTAGATCTAAAAGTTGGGTTGCTGTCTTCATGCAACAACTCTGAGGAAGGCAGTCTGCTCCAGTAACTTTGACTTCATTTTGTTTGAGATACTATCTCAGATCCTCCCTTTTCCTTAATTTGACCTTTTATTGTTAACACAGTGCATATTTGCACACTTAGTAACACTTATACTTTGTACTTTAAGTACAAAGTCACATCCATGAAATACCTACAGCCAAACTATTTCCTCAGTACTGTACCCCCTCCCCGAGATGAATACTTTACGGTGGGACAGGCAGGAAGCTGCTGAGTCATGCAGAGCTCTCATCTTCTGTACCATTAATCATATGCAATACTTCTACTAGAAAAGGTCCGAAATAGTCTAATGTACATGCAATGTCCACTTTACCAGTCGATGGACTAGTCAGAGGAAAACAGCAGGCAATTTTCTGAAAGAGAATATGGTTGCCATACTGTTATAACTCTGAGCCCAAGGTCAAAGAAAGAAGCTTTTAATGCTCCTCTATTGCTGCGTCTCTCAGGATGAAACATTTCTAAGACTTCCCAAAGAAAGTGCTATCCACAAGCAATTCTAAAAGCTCATGGGCAGTGCTACACATCAGATTCTTCATGTATATGTCAATAAAACCTTTCCCTTCTCTGAGCCATCTACAGCTGCAAATAGAAATCCACATATTAATACAGTGATATTTCCTCTGTGCATAAATTCTAAGTATCGTAGCAACTTTTCTGGTTGCACAGTTTTTAATTCAGTTACAGATCAGTGCAGCAAGCATGTTTCCTATTCACTGAAGTCAGTCATTACAAATACATATTTGTAATAAAATATATGTTGTCTAAACGCATTTTCCTTCAGGTTTAAAAATTTTAGGTTTCAGGTTGTATGCACCCCAATTTTCCATAACTACAGGGTAAGAAAGTATACAAGAGTCTTTCAAGTTAGACATCTGTTTAGAATGTTTTGTGGTTGCGCTAAGTCTTAAATCAATTTGGTTATAAAAACAAATATTCTTTACAGTATTAAAATAAAAGAATGGGGATGATTTACGGCTTGTTTTTAGCAACTGACTTGTCTGAGAAAAGATGGGCCATATGGAATGAACTGACTTAAAAATTCAGTGACATAATGCAGTTATTTATTGATTTTTATAGACAATAATGACCTGTAAGGGCTGCACTCTGCTGTTTCCCTGTCGCTCTAGCACCCTTTTTTAATACTTAAGGAAATCAAGTATGTTTAGCTGTCTGTATGCATTCTTACAATAATTAAATAATATGACAAATCATATCTTGGTATCTCATAATGTGTTGTTAGAAATATTTTATTGTTTTCTTTCTTACTGCTATTGAGAAAATACAGTTAGAATTTAGATTCCTAAACATCTTTCTTCTTTTTTCAGTCTCTATATGTGTGCTAAACATTTCTCCTTGCATTTTGATGCAATTCACAGGTTTATATGCATTTCTAGGTAAGAAAAGTGGGGGGAATTGCTAGAAGCAAAATTGGAGCATACAGGAATATGCCAAAAGTGACACAGAAGGATACAAGTAGTGTTTAATTACAACCACTCTTCTTTCTTTCGAGCTCTCTGCATTTATTTTAAACCACTTCACTTTTCTGCATCTGACTTCTTTTGACCTTATAGCAGTTTCCTACTAAAGGAGATCTACAAGAAACCTGGAAAAGGACTTTTTGCAAGGGCATGGAGTGATAGGACAAGGGATAATGGCTTTAAACTGAAGCAGGTTAGATTTAGACTAGACATTTGGAAGAAGTTCTTTACTGTGAGGGTGGTGAGAGAGTGGCACAGGTTGCCCAGAGAAGCTGTGGCTGCCCCATCCCTGGCAGTGTTCAAGGCCAGGTTGGACAGGGCTTTGAGCAACCTGGTCTAGTGAAAGGTGTCCCAGCCCAAGGCAGGGGATTGGAACTGGATGATTTTAAGGTCCCTTCCAACCCAAACCATTCTGTGATTCTATGCTCTCTCTTTCTCCGGGGGCTTCTAAAGGTGCTCCTGTTCTTCAGGCACCCACCTACAGTTTCTATGGTAGACACCATCCCTGCTGATGTCAACCTTCCCCTTGCCTGGGAAGTGAAGGCAAAAGTGACTGAGTTTCAATACCGAGGTCACAGTCACTTCCAGGGGGTTGTTATCCAAGATCTTGGATCTACCACTACTCCAGGCAGCAGTGAGCAGTGGTTTCAGCCTTCTCTCCCCAGAAGCTCCCAGGCTGGCTTCTTGCTGAGCAAGCAAGCAAGCAAGCAGCAGCCCCTGCATGCAGGCAGCAGCAACAGCAACACATCAGCTGAAGTTCCTCTTTCCTTCTCTGCAGTATTCAGAAACCTTCAGTGAAAAATCAGCACCACAGTCTTACTAACCTCCAGCCATGTGAGGAAGACGAAAATGGAAGCAAAAGTAGCTCAGATGATGTAACACAGTCAGATGAGGTTACTAGAAACAACCCTGAGAAGTATGCAAGTTTAGAGAGCTACCCAAAATCAGCTAAGGACATCTTGGAAAATTAAAACAAACAAACAAACAGAACAACTGGTCACCAAGACGCTCTTTTGAGCTGCAATTTGGCTTCTTCTGCATTTATTATGGATAGTTGATTAAATCGGGGGCTAAATCGAGAGTGAGGACAACCTACAGTTGAACAAGAATGTTATCCAAACATCTTACACACCTTCTTTATTATTATTTTATATTTTTCTTTGAATAGGATATGATCATTCTGAAATACTGTATTCAAAGAAAAGGTGGTAATTTGAAATTGCTAGCTCTGGCAATCTGGAGACCTACAGTATTTCAATCACTTATGTACCTTCAGAATTTATAAAAGCAGTGTGACAGGAATAAGAAGCAATCCGTGTTGCTTCATGAGGAAATGCTTATGTTTATGACAATATTAAGAATGTCTGTCTCCTTTTTCAAATAGCATGTGTCATTTAAAACATCAAGAAGAAAATTATGTTGGCTTCCAGCTCCCTGCTAGTTTCCTGCACACGATCACCTCCCTTCCCGGTAGTCTAAAAATAATGGGAAATATTAAAAAATGAGCAAAAGGATACAGTTGAGAAGCCAGTTGCATTCAAGAAGCTATAATACTAGAGATAAAATGGATGTTCTGAGTATGTAGGTGCTCGATGACCATAAGAGGAGAGATGAAGACTGAAGGCAAAAATTATTTTCCAGAAATGAAGTAGGGTTATGTGAGAAACTGATGGCATGAGCTCTTGAAAATGAAGGTGTGGATGATAGCCTGGTTTCAGTGTTCGAAACAGCCCTTGAATGAACACACATCTTTCACCAAGTAAAGGGAGTCTGAGGGGAAAACAGAGTAGTATTTCAAAGCTTCTGCTTTGAAGCCCCGTGCAGGCACAGGTTTACTAAGTGGATGAAGGGTCTATAAGCACTGTCCAGAACCTGCATTCCTGGTCACAAAACACAGTTGAGACTGCATGAGCCTGTAGCCTCCTACTAGATGTGTACTGCAAATACAACCATTTCTGCGTCTCTAAGTGTATGTGTATATATATGTATATACGTATACGTGTATGTATACGTTTATGGACATGAGTCTATAGATGACCACACTGCTAACATAAGATCAGTATGTCCTGATAACCTTGGTCTCAGCCCTGCGAAATACTGAGCTCTACCTCCTGTCCCACAAAGTATCTAGATGCATTCCTGAACTTACGTGCTTATGCCTGTGGTTAAATGCCTTGACAGCTCAGGTCCCAGTTCCTCCACGTTCCCTGCAGGAGGGAGCAGAGGAGGAGGAGTAAGGAAAGAGCTGACCCCCTGCCTCTACGGTGAGTGATGGAACTTATTGTTCCATTTACAGTTCCATTTTAAAAATAGATGCTGGGCAAGTAAGCAATTAAAATTCAAGAAGGAAAGCAGAACTATCTGGCGGTTGTTCAGTAAGTCTAACTTGTATAGAAAAGATCTGCACATAGCTGGTATAAGTATAAACAGTCAGCAGCATGAGATTATGAAACACAATTCTTGCCTGGCAAATGTAATTACTTTTAACAAAATTTAAAAACCAGGGACTGAAGATAATACAGCAAAAATATTCTCTCTGCAGGCTGGGTCATTCAGCTGTATGTGGAATAAGCTCCAATAAAACATCTGAACTGTTGTCTTTGGGTGTATTGATGCAGACAGGTGCAAAAGAGTCCAAATTCCAAGCTGGACATATGCTAGCTTGGCCCTGTTCCCAGTCCAATGAACTCGCTAAGAGATCTGGTAGAGTGATGTGAACACTGCGTGGTGACACCATTTCCAAATGAGAGCAGGTTCATGTCAGTGAGCTCACACGTGCTTTCGCACACCAAGACACCTCCTAACTCCCTGGCTCTCCTCCGTGGCATTGAGTTCACCAGGAAAAGTGATGAACAATAGTTGTCCTATGACTGTCTCACCATTATCCAGCACTTTCTGGGCTCCACCCCTCCTCCCCAGTTCTCTTCTGGGTAAATCACTCCCTGTCAATGGCCTGGCAGGAGAAACACCATTGTTCCATCTAGTGGAGAGCTATTCAGTGTTGATGGCCTTTGATTTCTCTTTCCAAACATAGGCCTTGCCTCTGCCAGATAGGATTTTGCTGGTAGGGTTATGCTGGCAAATCCTCCTAACATAAGCAGTCTGTAGTCCCTGAAGATTTATTGTGGCCCAATAAATCCCAATATATCCCAAATCTGTGGATATAATGAGTGCAGACAATACCAAAGCCTCTCAGAAAACATCCAATATAAAATGTATACACTAATTTACTGTGAAGGTTACAATCGTAAATAGCATTCAGAAGAAAAGTAAATAGCATATTCATAGCTTGGCAGAGACACGTTGCCAATGTGTCACATCCTGACGGATTGGGGATATGTCTGTGTCAAACTATGAATTCTGTCTTTGCTTTTTGAATGCCGTTTACAATTGCAACTGTCCATGTGGATTATTGCATCTATTTTTATAGCCAAGGCTCTGTCTGGGGAGATGTAACAGAGCAATCAGCAGTGATGACTGGTTCTATTTTGCTTGAACAATAGTGTTCCTGCGAGCTGGGCTCTTCCATCTTCCATCCACGTGCAGAGCAGGAGCAAAAAAGGGATGGAAACTTACTATGCAGGTACATTTGTCAAAGTGAGGTCTCCTTGCTACAAGCAAGACGAGTGGTCAAGCCGAAGAATTAACAGCGATTGGGAGGTCAGGCAGTGGGGCGCTGTGGAGACATCCAGCTCTGCGCTGCCGGGAAGGCTGGGAAGCCGTGCAAGTGCAACCACAGAGACCTACCGACGGGAGAAGGGAAGGCTCAGGTACTCTCTAATACTCCTGATCCTTTCCGCTCCTTCCCCAGTAAATTCATGCCCAGGCAGTGCATTTTCGTTCAGTCTGTGCCACAAGCAACCTAAGAGTTGCTTTGTATGGGTAAACATCTATCAGGTTGTTCAGACTAGATATGAGGAAGAAATTTTTTATGATGAGGGTGGTGAAACACTGGAACAAGAGGCTTAGAGAGGTTGTAGATGCCCTATTCCTGGAGACATTCAAGGTCAGGTTGGATGGGGCTCTGAGCAACACGATTTAGTTGAAGACGTCCCTGCTCATTGTAGAGGGGTTGGACCAGATGACCTTTGAAGGTCCCTTACAACCCAAACCATTCTATGATTCTGTGATTAACAAAAGAGTTCTTTGCTTTCCTATACATTATTCCTGCCACCTGTATCTTGGTAATTGGGCTTTCCCAGGAGTATTGCCTGTGGATATAGAGCTCAGCCAGCTGGGGCCTGAGAAGCTGCAGCACTGTGTCTGGGGCAAAGGCAGGCAGCGCAGGGTGCTGCTGTCCGAGTGGTGGTACCTGCCATGGCATCTGCATCCAAGGGGACACACCGGCAGTCCAGGGCTGAGGAGCAGTAGGCAGTTCTTCCCCACAGCAGTTGGTCCCAGCAGTCTGCTAGGGGTTCAGCATTTGGATCTCCTCACTGAGGACGGGCATCTCGCAAGGGAGAGGATTGGTTTTCACTTTGTTACCTTGGGCTTTCCACGTCAGCCTGCTCTGGTTTTGCCTGTCCTGTCCTTAAGCCTCCCGTGCAGGAGCTGCTTTAGGTACTTACCAACCACAGCATCAAACACCACTGGCAAAAGCCAAAGCCTTGCTGACAGGCATCCCCTGCCACTCCCAATACAAAGCAGAAACCCGCTGGCAAAACGTTCGGGAGGGGTGGTGGTGGTGGAGAACCTGCTCGTTAAAAACCATAAAATAAAA
>NW_009916218.1:0-232 GCF_000696875.1 Nestor notabilis | reverse complement strand
CTGGTAAGTGCGGCGCTGAGCTGAACGTGCCGGTACCGGGGAGATGCGCTTCCACCACGCAAGGCAAACAGCACAAAGAAACCCTCACCGGGCAGAGAGCGGGGTGGGCGGAGGGGGAGGGACGGGACGGACAGAGGGGAAGCCCCGTCCGGAGGCACCGATGCCGGGGACGTTGAGGCTGCCCCAGACGCCCCGGAGGCGGGAAGGACCCCGGCGTTTTCCCTACCAACTT
>NW_009916217.1:0-12434 GCF_000696875.1 Nestor notabilis | reverse complement strand
CATTCTATGATTCTATGATTCTATAATATTATTCCTCACATTTGCTCCCCAGTAACATTTTCTTTCTGACTTTCCTTGTCAGATTCTCAAAGGTGTTCTACTTTTTAAATTGCCAATAAATGATTTGAAATCTCTCAGCAGTGCCCATTCCCAACCCAGGGTTCTCCCATTAATCTCCCTCCTTTGGTTCTTCCTACTATTTGTTCTTTCATTAGTAAACGTGACTTAAACTTGAATCCTTATGAAGTTTTTGGTTATCATTAATCATGTAAGCAAAGTTAGCAGTTTGTGTGTTTGAAAACACAATTCATAATTCAGCAGTATGATGACTGCAATATTAGCTGGAGGCATTTTGATGTTCTTGTAGATGATCTAAAGATGGGACTTTCAGGTGGTTGAATACAATGAAATATATGATTATCACATGGAACTGGGAAGCCATTTGAAAAATGTTGATTCTGTATACTAAAATGACTAGCAGTTCATGACATTCTATTTTTCCTGTGAAATGATTGAGCTATTTAAAAGTAAATAGTACAATTTTCTTTCACAATACATTTCAAAAGGTTCAAAAATAAAATACTTACAGGATAAACAAATGCAACTATATTTAAAAATATCTTTCATACAATTTTATGATTTTTGGTTTGGGGTTTTTTTGCCTTTTTTTTTTTTTAAATCAGGTCTCTGGCATAAGCGCAATAATTTTCCTTTTAAGCCACTTTTCACAGTGATAAAGTCAAATAAGAAGGGGAAGCTGTTCCTTTTGCATGCATATAAGTGGAGTCATGGGCAGCTTGATACCTGATACTTTCAAAGTGTGACATCACATTTCAGGCAAAATAATGTGCAGTAGCAAATGCAAAGATAAGCTCTGCCTTGTGTCTCATAGTTAAGATGAATGCAATATATTAGAGTATGTTACAAGGCCTGTGAAAGAGATGAAGCTGGAGCGATTGGGTTATAATTAATCCACTTGTTCCAGATCTTCCAATAAGATAAAAATATTTAAAAGTTATTGTATAGTAAACCAGAAAAATATTGTTAAAGCTTCTCAAATTTTTTAACAAAATACTTAAAAAGGTTTGACTATTATTTATGGCTGTTTTCTGTAGGTAAATAAGAAAAGGTAGATGAAAGTTTAACTAATTGTTCCTAGAATTTATCCTGTTCTCTAAACTCTTAGATATGAAAAGATGCCATGAACAAAGTAAAATAAATTAATTATTATTTATTACTGAAGGATTTATAATCTATACACTTTGTTATGCTGTTTCATGAATATGTTGAATAACAACTTAATCCTTCAGAAATGTACCTTTACAAAGTGCATATTGTACCTTTTAGGAAACTATTACACGGTAACTCCTCAGAAAACCACTAACATTTGAGTCAGTTGCATTCAGGTATCCACTTTTTTTTTATTTAAATATCATGTAGAAGTTTATTTCGACAGCTGCCTTTCTTACAGTTCTTTTAATCCTGTCATTGTCCATGAGAAAAGATTATGTAAGGAGACCTAATACATGATTTCCATCAGGCCTTTAATGCTAGTAACTAAAAGATGGCGTTCATGCATTCATGTGTCTGCATGGCAAATCGAAGGGATAACAGTCAAATAAAATTAAAACAGTGAAATTCTCCACAGACTAACTTTCAGAATTACTTTTTAGAATGAATTCTGTTTTCCTGCTTGATTAAATGTGGGGTCATATGTATGGTTATGAAGGCAGAAAGCAGGCTGAAGGACAGGCTATGCATTTCTTTGACAGAAAAAATCCATGGTAGGAAATAATATACTAGTACCAGGTTATAAGTCTATAATATCATAAGGTAATAGGATTTTGCTAACAGCACAAGATCTTGTCTAATACCTAGTTATGCCTGTCACATATTATACAATTCTTACCACACTATTGTTTTATGTCAAAATCATATTATATGGTGTTAGAAATATCTACCTTGACTCTGGGAATGACTTAAAATGAAAAAATGCAATACAAGAAAAAATCTTGATAGTTCTTCATCTTGACAAGAATCTGAATTTGTGCATGGCTTTGATGTACTACATTGGTAAAATGCATTGGCTGCATGCATATTTTAAAAAGAAAGTCTTAATATAATTATTATCTGTCAAGAAAGGTTTTCAGCTCTGCAAACAAGTGAATCTCTTCTAATGCTAGCCGTTGCGAAGTAGTGAGCATCCTAAAGTACACCCAGAGTCTTTGAATAACACCACCATATTCTTTGAATAACATCACTATTAAAAAAATCTAAGATACTGGAGTCCAAAAGTGGAGCACCTGACTCCATGTGAATGGATGTGAATGGATGATGATGAGCAAGTGAATAAACTACATTTTTATATGCAACCATTTTTTTTTAGCAAAAGTGGGACTTATCAGGAAAACAATATATGTAAATTCCTGAAACTAATGCACCTAGGAACCTAAAGCTGAAATCCTGAAACTTTGCTTACCTGCCCACTATCCTGTGGTTGCCTCCTGGAACAATCAGAATCCAAATCCGCTCCTTTTATTTCTCTCATTCTCCCTGGAACACAGGGACTCCTCCATGCACAGTAGACTAGCAAATCATACTAATTTTTACTGCACAATGGAGGAGTTTAGTATTGAGATATTTATTTCTTCTTCCTGCCTAGTTTCCTACACAAAAAAATTTTCAAAAGTTTTGCCTAAGGCATTTTCCCAGGATGTGGGTCTTAATTCCTGCCAAGTTAATGAGAAAATTGAACAGTATTGAAGCACTTTAAACAGTCATCATACTCAATACACAAGAGTAACTGACCCTTCCCTGTGTGTTTGTTTTTGGGTTTGTTTTTTGGTTTTTTTTTTGTTGGGTTTCTGGTTTTAGAAAGTCTTGGTTTGCTTTTTTGGTTTGTTGGTTGGTTGGGGTTTTTTTTGGTGTTTTGAGTTTGGCGGGTTTTTTTGGTTTATTTTGTTTTGTTGCTATCGTTGTGGGGATTTTGTTTGTTTGTTTTCTTTTTCCCCAAATAGCAATTTCCGGTTACCTAAATAAAGCTGAGTGGAAGCTGAAGGAAGGATTTCTAGTAAAGTACCATTTGGACCACAGAACATTTCCTGCCAAATATGTACCTTTCACAAGAGACTTTTTCTAAAGAGAATGGAAAACAAACAAAAAACCAGGTAAAACTACTTACAGCATCTGTTGCTAACCCTTCTGCCTCAAACATAACAAGATTAAAATCCCTTACAGTTTTACTGAAATCTGAAAATAATAATAATAAAACCATCAATTTTAAAACAAGTAGCAATTTAGTCAATCCACAGATTTGAAGTCTTGCAATATGTTATACAACTGAAAATGGTAGGTTGTATAGGAATATTGAACAGCCTTAATATCTGAGCACCAGCAACTGTCTGTAGAATTCCACACTCAAATTATTTTCATCAATGTAACTGTAAGTTATATGTTAATAAATTTTTTCAGTCGTCTCACCTTAAACTGTCAGAAATCCTTAGGACTATCATTACCACCAACAGCCAATTACTTTCAATCCTCTTGAGTTCCTTCACAAAGGCCTATTCCACATGCAGCATAGCTAACACACATGACTTTGAAATCTCTTCACAGAACCATAGGTTCAATAATATATTTGCTAAATTTGTACTATGTACATGAGGGTCTAATCTCTGCCCATGAGTATTGCTTCAAAGTTCACATACCTCAAGGCAGAATTTGACCTTTTAGTAAGGTTAAGTTTCTGGTTCTTTTGTTCACATTTTGAATTATTCTGTTTATTTAGAATTACATCACTCATAATACATGACAGGGTTTATTTCTTTCTTTGAAAATTTTAAAGTTTTCTACTACTCAGAGAAAATTCTTATGCAGCCATTACAGTATCTGAAGAATGAATTAATGCCTCAAGCATGGGAAAATTGTGCTGGACAAACCTGATCACCTTCTACAACAAAGAAACCTGCTTGGTTGATGTCAAGCAAGCAGTAGACATTGTCTACCTGGATTTCTCCAAGGTTTTTGGCAGGGTTTCCCGAAGCCTCCTCTTTCAGAAACTGACTCAATATAGTCTAGGCAGGTGGTCTATGTGGTGGGTGGGGAACTCGCTGAACAGCTGCATCCCGAGGGTTGTGGTAAATAGCTCCCATTCGAAGTGGTGACCTGTCACTAGTGGGGTCACCCAGTGATTGATACTGGGCCCAACACTGTTTAATACCTTCATAAATGATCTGGATGATAGGATCAAATGCACCCTGACAAAGTTTGCCAATGGTACCAAACTGAGGGGGGAAGTGAACGCTTCGGAAGGGAGAGTAACCATGCAGGAAGACCTGGGTAGGATGGAAGAGTAGGTTAACCTTATGAAGTTCAACAAGGACAAGTGTAAGGTCTTGCATCTGAGAAAACATAATCCAAGAGTGCAGCACAGGCTGGGAACTGCCTGGCTGGAGACAGACTCTGTGGAAGGAGACTCTGAGGGGGTTCTGGTGGGCAACAAGCTTGGTATAAGTGAACAATATGCAGCTGAGGCAAAAAAAAACCAACAGGATGCTGGGTTGTGTGAACAAGGACGTCACCAGCAGAGATAAAGAAGTCAGTATACCACTCCAATCAGTGCCTGGCAGGCCACACTTGGAATACTGTGTTCAGTTTTGGTACCTTCTATGCAAAGAAAATGTGAACAGGCTGGAGATGGTCCGGAGTGCTACTACAAAAATGATCCAAAGACTGGGAAGCCTGCCATATCAGGAAAGGCTGAGAGAGCTGGATTTGTTCAGCCCTGAGAAATGAAGGCTCCGGGTAGAACTTATCACCATGTTCCGGTATTTGGCTACAAAGAAGATAGAGAGTCCTTTTTTACAAGGGCTCATGTGGAAAAGACAAGGGGTAATGGGTACAAGCCATTCCTGAGGAGATTCCAGTTGGATACGAGACAAAAATTTTTCACAATGAGATCATCCATTGGAATAATCTCCCCAGGGAAGCTGTGGACTCCCCAATATTGGACACTTAAGATTTGACAGGGTGCTGGGACATCTAGTCTAAGTCATGCTTTTGCCAAGAAAGGTTGGACCAGATGATCTTTGAGGTCCTTTCCAACCTGGAGTTTTATGGTTCTATGATTCTGTGAAATGGTTTCAGCTATTATGTATCTCTTTTACTAATACAAGCATCTTTTTAACTCACACAGGAATCACCAGCTCCAATTGCATATTTTAATCTTTGAAAAAGTGTGTTAAAATCTCAATAACTGGTATACTTTGTTACTTTTAATGTTAAAAGTACTCTAATCACTACAGGGTAACTATTTCCCACACCTATTTTCATGTCACAATCTCATAGAGGTATAGTGTTAGAGAAACTCGTATTTCTTTAGTTCATTTTTTTGGTTTCATGGGGTTTGGGAGAGGGGAGGGCTTGGCAAAAACGTTCAGCAGTTAAACATTAGTGAGATGTACATTCTTACAGTCCAGTCGTGTGTTTTTTTTTTTCAACAGAAACAATGTGTTCTGCTCTTACACAAAGCTTGTTACAAACCTGCAAATGAGTTCTGGGACAGAAAGGCTTCAAGGAAGGTACCCATCTCATTTATGGAATATTCACCCTGTTTCTGCACCTGAAAGTGTAATTTTCAAAGCACCTCATCTGTGTTAATTTTCAAAGGCATTTGGTTGTCCAAAATCAGATTCCTTAGGTACTGTAGAAGACCACTAGAAAATCATAGTAATAAAGAAGAACAGCAGCATGCTTCTGCAAGGTATATTGCCTTCTTATACTGATTAACAAATCCTTTCAGAGTGCTACTCCTGAATGGAATTGCATCATCTGTATTTTAGGTACAGCTTTTTCCTGCATGTTGTAAGCACTACAAAGAACTAATACATAACCTGTTTTAAGAACCTAAGGTTGTAATATAGCTGCATTATTGCTACCATAAACATTCCCAGCTTGCTTGATATTCAAGACAATCTGAAAAGTTGGTGTCTTTTAACCAAAGACAAGGAATAGAAAAGAACCCCCGGCTGTAGTAGTTTTCTGGAACCAAACAAGGATTAAGGGAGTATGGTGAAGTACATGTCAGTTGCATGTTACTAGCTGAAACCTCTACAGTTGTGTCAATATTTAGCACACTACAAGGATGGTAGAAAAACATCAGCTTCTTTTAAGGTTGCATTCGACTAATGATAATTTTCAGAAAGTAGGTAAGATGTATTTTATTAGTCTTTCTAAAATCAGGGTAAATCTGCTACTGAAAGTAATGGGAGATAATTTAACAGCAGAGCTATTAATTAATTTAAAGAATTTCTCTGCTAATTTGAAAATATAAAATTTAACTTGTATATATAACTGCAGTTAGTTTTCTTATTAAAATCTCACTGTCCCTTTTTAATAATTTGAAAACGAATTCCATGAATATTTCACAGAAGGTTCATGACTACTTTGTGTTTCTGACCTTCCTCCCAAAATTTCTCATTGCAGCCAGAAGTTTATTTCAGCCTTCAGATGTATTTGTTCTGCTCGTGTTGGCATTTTGTGCTTGTAGGCCTGCAGTTCTAAACCTACCTTTCCAATTTACTCCTTTTTCATGAAATTCTCCCTGTCTATAGTCCTATCCTGTACTTAAGTGGTGTATCCAGCCATAAATGAGCTTAAATGTTATGTCGAACTTGGGTTGACCCTATGTGAAATGGTTTCCAGCCTCCTTTATCCTTGCCTGTTAATTGTGCAAGATTTGCTTTACTTTTTCACAGCATTTAGTAACATTGTGAGCTTCTTAATTTAAACACTACTAAAGATGACACTGACTGTCAACACACATGCCAATTAATTTTGCAATAGAAAAATTACTTTAAAGAAGTAAGAAAGCAGCAGACTGAAGATTTATCATTCAGCTCTGTGACATCCCATGGCCATCATCCTAATCAGTTATCAGAGTTGCTGAAATATCAATTTGGCACATGGTTTCACATGGTTGCCTTCATTCCTACTTAGGGCCTACTACTTAATTCTTCTGTCATTAGGAAATTAAATCAATGATTCTAGCCAGAACTGAAGATAGCCTGATGTTTATATTTAAATTGACTATTAGTTGTTGCATCAGAGAGCTATTCTGAAGCCTTGAGGATCTGAAATTAATCATGACAAACGTGGTCATATTTCATACAGAAGAGTGGAAGGGAGGAGGAAAAATAAGTGTACCAGTGAGCAACTTTCCATCATACAACTGCACTGATTTTCTGGAGAAAAAAAAACAAAAAGAAAAAAACCAAAGCCAAAGCCAAAACCAAAACAAAAACTTCTTCATGCTCAATTAACTGTAAAGAAAAAACCATAGATTTTTCTCATTCCTGTCTTTGCTGGCAGGATCTCCACTTGGAAAACAGCGTCTGATCTCTAAACTGTTAAACATCTATTATCGGTATTTCACTCAGCTGGGGTACCACTACATATGAAAGCACATTTCTTTGGACCTCTAACTGCCTGTTCCAGTCAGGTAATTAGCCAGAAAATAAAAGAAAATATTACAAAGAACTGTGATCGGGTATGTATGAACACATATTTTTATGGCTAGGTCAAGATCACAGTTCTAAACAATTTCAAATAAAATAAACAAAGAAACTATTAAGAAGTCTTGATGCCGTGTCTGGCTATTGTGTAAGACAAGTCTATAAAATGCCCCAAACTGGGGATCTCCTAGTATTTAAGAATTTGTTAATATTGTTTGGCTGGTTTAGAAAGTGACAGAATAAGAAAATTTGGGGAATCCCTTTCCCTCAAAGGAATTATTTTACAACTAAAAATGTGGAAGCAAGCTTTCAGTATAGAAAACCAGGCAAGAAAAGTTATATAAATCACAAGAAAAAACTCTTTAGACTTGACAAGATGAAATTCACCTATACAGAGTCCTACTTGCTGGTATTATATGTTGGGTTGCTTTGTTTTTTTTCCACAACAGAACTTACCTGCATCACAGAAAAGGTTTGCAAGATCTGTATCTTCATTATTTTGCTCAAATATACTAAATTCACAGCTGCTGCTTCAAAAGCCCCAGGCTGAGATTTATCACTCTTAATGCACTTGAGCTGTACAGATAACCTGTGCAGGTGTTATGGTCATTTGAATAGGATTTATAGAGTTTTGTAGTTCAGTAAAATCTAATAAAATCCCAGATGAATGACAAAATTCCTTTTTTTTCTAGGGATGTGAGTGCGGGCATGAAAACCATGTGAACTAAAAGCTGGAGCTATGACAGATTTTTTTCAAGATAGTGTTATGAAATTTTCCTTTACTTTGGGAATCTATGTCCAAATGATTACTGAGTATGTCCAAACCGAAATATTATTTAGAGGAAATAGTGACAGCATAAACCAAGCATCCTGTCTTCCAAATGAGAGACTGCAACCAAAACCTTCTGGATTTAACTGCAAACTACTCAGATTTATTTGGAAAACAAACAAACAAAAAAAGTTAAATGATTCTTCAGCATGAAGGTAGAAGGCTTTTCTGAAATATAGCACATGTAAATTCTGCTTCTGCTCCAGCAATCACTATGCCATGAAAGAGTTTCAAGTAAGAAAAGCATGAGTAACTCCAGCCTCCTGTGTAACCCCAGGTATTCATGGAGTATCATTAGCCAGTGGATTAGGGCAAATTCATCAGTGGTGCAGCTTGTTAGCAATTTGGATATAAACATGTTGACAAGGGAAATGGGAATGAACCTTTGGTTTCTATGTCTTATTTGAAGGCTGCACTCCTGAAACTTTCATACAAATGAGGCATACCATAATGAAAAAATGCTGTGATTTCAAGCCAAATAGAACAATTTCTGTCAGAAAAACTCTGCATTTCTTTTTTCTGTGCTCTAAGTTTTCACTTAATTCACGTATCACAGAATGCAATTCAGAGTAACAGATATATCTTACAGAAAGAAGATATAATTTGTAAACGAGGTACATAGTACAGAGGACATGAAGTTATTTCAGATATCTCATGGGTTGGGGGCTTTACTGTGAAGACTTTGCCCCTTTTTATGTGGAAATATTTGCCTGTTTTTAAAAATACTACAGTAGTGGCAAAAAATTCAAGTAGTATTCAACCAGAGGAATTTCTAAAAGTGCATGTAGTGGACAAGGGGGAATGGCTTTAAACTGAAAAAAGGTAGATTTAGATTATATATTAGGAAAAAAAAATCTTCACTATGAGGGTGGTGAGACACAGAACAGGCTGCCCACAGAAGCTGTGGCTGACTGATCCCTCGAAGTGTTCAAGGCCAGATTGAATGGGTTTTTGAACAGCCTGGTCTAGTGGAAGGTGTCTCTGTCCATGGCAGGAAGCTTGGAACTATATGATATTTATGGTCCTTTCCAATGCTAACCATTCTATGCATAGAGAGATTTCAGTTTGAAAACATCTTTTATTCATATGAACATCATATGAGTATGGACCTCGACACTGAGAGAAAAACATGCTCAGAAAGAAACAAAAAAGTGCTACCACTGGTAAAGAGAAGAAGGAGGTGGCATTCTCTGTGGGATGTCAGGTATTCATTTCAGTGATCACTTATTTTAAGTATTTAAAACTGAAGATTTGTTTTGCTTTAAAATTTGTTTTTAAATGTGGTATTACAATTTAAAGATCCTACTCATTACACCAAATGCAGTGGGTACATACAGTCAAATAAAAAATCCATAGTGAGAAAATTTCCGGTATCTGACCCCATGCTCATTGAAATTAGAACACAGGAAATCTTACTTGTTTCAATTGGCATTGAAGAAAGCTTTAAGAAAAGAAAAAATCTTTGAGCATGGTCTCATCTGGACACTATTTGGCAGCTAAGAGCATATTTTTTGTAAATTTCACTGAAAACAACACCAAAAAAATTTGTCTCATAAGGCTGTTCTGTTCAGATGCTAATTTAAGTGATTTCTAGAGCATGTCATATTGGTAGACCTGAACATTACATGCAAAGAAATTTACCATGCCTTTTCTTTTTTGGTAGTATTTTGCCCTTAGTTTTGAGCTAGTTCGTCTACTGTAAGATGAAATTGTCATCTTGTGTTACCCCTGATAAGCTTTTCTTCCTGTTTTGATTTAATTTTCTCTATCATCATTGTTTATAAACTTTCATGAAGTAAATCAGATTGGATAAAAGAGACAGTCTTGGAAAGCTGTATCCTGATTTTATGCAATTGTGAAGGCATTTGCCATAGTATATTTGTAATAACACTAAGAGTTTGATTCATACTTTACACATATAGATTTCATTAATTGTCTTTTAAATTATTCCATTTTTCCACAGACCTTTCACTTCTGCCCAATCAACTTTTACTCTCCACGAGCCAAACATATCCGCTTTTTGATATAATATTAGAAGTGTAACTCTACTTTGGTAATTCAAACAACATCTATCTTGTGCTATTTTCAATTTCACATCTTCCAAAGACATCTGACTATCCTAAAGTCAATGGAATAGACCTAATTTGCTTAGGTGCTTTTTAAAATCTGTTACATACCTAATGACATATTTAGGGCTTTTCTGTGAGATAAACTCCTGATTATTCTGTAGAATGTTATACTGTCCTATATCATAACCCTTTGATGTGCCTCCCTGGTTAAAATCACACGAAGTACTGAGCAGAAGATGACTATTCTTGTCTGCTTTAATATAGATAAGATTAGAGGAAAAAAAACATGGTGAGAAACAGAGGCTTGAATGAATCATAGGACTATGTACTTGCAAAATCATTTTATGCATTTAAGGAGAATATTTTTAAAGTTTAATAAAAGCAATTTAAGTATGTTACTGAGTAATAACACTACTCGATCACAGCACTGTACAAAGAGAGCAGTATGAGATATCTGACATAGTTATCTGATATCAATCCATTAAAGCTATCATGAAAAAGAATTACTCATAATTCCTTATCGAATTAAATGATCAATGTTTGGCTTTAACTTTGTCACAGAGAAAGCATTTTGTGGAATTTCTTTCAAACATTTAAGAAGTAGTTGTGTGCAAACAATAAAGGGGTATGTCTTTTAGCCCATAAATTTCTGGCAGTCCAACCAAGATGAATTTTATCACATTTGAGTGAGTCCTTGATGAAATTTGTGGGGATATTTTCAAATTGCTGAGAAAGTAGGCAAAGAGCTACAAATCTGTTTAATTTGGGAAGATTCCTTTTAATCTGATAGAACTGTTGGAGTACAAGGCCTGATTTCTTTATGATTTTAATATTGAACATGTTGTCAATAGTTTTTAATGCTTTGAAGAAATAAAGAATACTGATCTTAGCCAAGAGCAGAACAGGAAGGAGCTATTAAAGCCCTTCAGAAAACAGCACACAGACAAATCAAGTCTGTTTAGTTTTCAACTGTTTAGCTTTTCCTGTTCTGGAGCATGAGGACTTACTGTACATAGTACAGGGTCTTTTGAGATACATGTTAAGGCTTGAGCAAAGCTGGCTAATTCCTGACTACCAGTTTTTCTTTAAGTTCTATTTAACACTTAAAATGAATGTTAATTCATTGAGAAGCAAGAAGTAGTTGATTCAGAACCACCTTAGCCATGATAGTGAGTTGTTACAACAACTTGTGGATGGTTTGGGTTAGGCCTGATCAATAAAAATATATTTTAAGGTTTAAAAGTCATTAATTAGTTATTTTATATTTTTCTGTAATAAAATGTGAATTAAAAATGGAGAACATAGAGAGACTTGCTAGTATATGCTACTTTAAAGTATATGCTTGACTTTAAAGTTCGTTTCTGAATGACATTCCTGACCTGTGGACTTGATATTCCTAGGAAGTAAGACAAGTCCATCTGTTACATCAAAATCCTGTTACAGGCAATAGTAAACAACACCATATATATATACTGCGAGTTTGTTGTTATGCTTTTTAAAATTTTATCAGTGAATCAAAATAAAATACAATTACTGACATTAGTCCACAATTACTGACTCCAAAAATTCTTCCTCTCTTAAATGAATAATTGCATATACTTTTATCCTATAAATCAGAAATTCAGTATTGTTTAACTGTAAAAAGATATCAGATACTATGAGATGTAACCAACATTTTACTGATTTCAAGTCATATTGCTAAATAATTTTTCTTCTTGTTGACAGCATATCTGTTATAAAGACATCAGCGTTCATTGTAAAATTGGTAAAATGATAAAAATACTGAAGGAGAAAAACAAAATTCGTCCAATTTTCTGGGTATAATGAATTTTTGACCTAGGTATTTGTCTAAGAATGAGGATTGGAAATTTTACGCTAACGGAAAAGGATATGGGAGAATGAAACTGTTTACTTTAAAGATCAGAAAAGGATCAGAAGTACCACTACTGCCTAGCCTCTACCAGCAAAGATCTCAAAAAAAGAAAAGAAAACCATTCAACAACAATTGGGGGTGGGGGTGGGGGG
>NW_009916216.1:0-26529 GCF_000696875.1 Nestor notabilis | reverse complement strand
GCCTCGCAACTGGCAGTCGTGGCTAAATGCAGAGTGTGAAACCTCCCCCGAGTCATGCGCTGCCTGGTGGCGGTGGTGTTACTGCGGCGTCAGCGTTTCTCAAGTGTGCGTGGGCCTCCGCTCGGAAGCGTGTTCGGAAATCCCTCTGCAGATGGGTTTGGTGCTGCGCGGCGAGCAATCTCCACTCTGCCGTCACCTTTGGAAACTTCTCTTAAGGATACAGGGATACGTTTTGGGGTTGCTGTGGATTTCCTGCCGATGAGCTCCGCTGTAGGTGCGCAGGCAGCAGTCGGTCTCTCCAACGCAGGTGCAGCACCGTGCCAGGGCGCGTCACTCAGAAGGAGGACAGGCGCTTGTCTGTCCCCGAGACTGAAGAGGCTTGTTGGATGTGCCCTGGTGCTGTGCAGTGCCTGCCTCTCCAGAGCAGTGGGTTCACTCAGCTGCCTTTCAGTAGTAACCCTGCAGGAGCGAGCTAGCTGTTTTACAAGTTGTGTTGTGCGCTGTGTTTCACAATTCATTCTATAGCATAAACATGTATTTGTGATTTGATTTTATTTTTTCCATTGGCTGGGGTATTTCAGTGCTTGTGACACCAGGTAGTGCATTTTACCTCACCAGCCTTACGTTGTGGCTTCATTGCCTCGGCATGTTTCCACATCTGAGACACTCCAGTGTGTGCATTGGCAAGCAGGAGAAATTCCAGGTGAAAGAAGGGGAGCTGAGGATCTGACATCCACACCACTGATGTGCTGTGCTAGACCAGCTTTACTGTGGTCATGTGGATGCAGTGACCACGAGGGTTGGAATGCATTGGGCGTGCTCTGCACATGTATCTGTGGGTTTGGTTTTGAGAATCACAGAATGGTTTGGGTTGGAAGGGACTTTAAAGCTCATCTAGTTCCAACCCCTCTGCCATGGGCAGGGACACCTTCCACTAGAGCAGGTTGCTCCAAGCCGTTTCAAAAGGAATCCATTATGCACAGTCCAAGACCCTGTCTGTCAGGTGGGCGCAATCAGGAGGTTTCTTTCAAAAGTGCGTTGCTCATCCTAACTAGAACTCTAACGTAGAGGTACCTCCTGCGTGCCCAGCACACTCCATCCATATTACTAAGCAAGGGCTAACCTGAAATACGTCCTACCTGAAATGCATTGAGTACGTGTGTCAGGACCTCAGCATTGAGTAGCTTTGCTGTGCATATCCACTCCTATTGGTAGGTTCTACTTGCTAGCACAGACACAGTCTCACTTTATTTGACATAAATTTACGTAGTTACCTGTGTACGTCGCTGTATCAGAATGACTGGAGAACAGCGTGGTGAATCTCTTGGCATTAGCCAGCCAAGAAATGTTAGAAGAAAAGGTTTTGAATGGTAGCTTGTGACAGGGTTTCTCCCAGAGGTTTCTGATTTTCTGTACAGAATTCTGGTTGCAGTTTGCTGATCTAACAGAGACCGTGCAAGTATTTTGGCGATTGGAAGTTACACAGATGCTCCGCAAATACTCTTTTGTTAATGTTTGAAGTATTTTAAGAGTGGTTATCTTGGTTTTTATAATAAACATTTTAGGTCTTTTTTATCATTTTTCACACATTTTATTGATTTCTATAGCTATTACATTTATGGGATTCATTGTTGGAAATTGCAGTCAAGTTGCTGAACAGTGTAAAATATTTCAGATATAAGTCAAATTACCTGGAGATACTTTGTTCCGCCTGCAGAGTTTTTTGTCTCTATTAACTGACACAAGGAACTGCCTTCCTTTAGAAGTCCTTTTTCTGGCCATGCTTCACTGAAGCAAAGTTTGTCCTCAGCAAATGGAGATTTTCAGCAGCTGCAGGTTTTTAAAAAGCTGATGGGAGGAGATGTTATTTATAACTCCCTATAGCAGCTCCTCTTTGATGCAGGATAGTCTGCTGTGACTTCACAATGAACACAGCAACATGAGGTCTCCTGCTCTCCTACTGTAATCTATAGAATACTTTCCAGAGGAAGGATATTTTAATCACTGGGTTGCTTGTAAATTTCTTAGAGAATGATAAAAGCATTTCTTTATGTTATCACTAACTCTGTAAATATAACATGATGTTTCCCCATCCCTCTTTCTTAGGAACACGAAGCAAGTAAAACTAGATTTTCTCCCATCCTTCCGTGGAATAGTAATTTGCTGTACAGCAGGGAAGTAGTAAAGAAGCAAGCATTCTTATAAAGAGTTACATTCCAAAACTTGGAAAAATAAAACAGGAGGTAGAAAAATGTGAGTAAATTTCCAGTTTTCCACAGGAGGTGGCAGCATTTTGAAGCACGGATGGCGATATGAACTTGCTAGCAAATGTCGCTGAAAGAACTGGAACTTTACCGCAATTTACTCTCCTCAGGAAGTTGTGGTGAATATGAATAGGACTGCTCGGGCATGGATTTGCTGTAGAACCAGGGGAGCTGGGGAGGGTGGGAGGAGGAACTGCATTCACACGGGTAGAGAATTTGGATAGGAAAGATTTAACCCCAAAAGGATTTAATGTAGCTTTGCTTACCTCTGCTGTAATGCTGCTGGAGTGCCTCTTGTCTGGAGCTAAATGAAAAGCGACTTGATTCTAGGCTATGCCTTTTTTTTCACAGGAGCAATAACTCAGCTGACATATGGATCATCCCACTAATTGCAGGTAGTGCCTATGGCCCAGGGAGGTGCAGTGATCTGTGTAACAGCTGACTGTCACCAAAAAGGGGAAGCCTTTCACACTCCTGTCTCCACGTTCTTTCCCCCACTCTCAGGAGTGTGCTCCAACTCCTTACCTCATGTCACCCCCCATCTAGCACCTGAGGGACACCCATAGGCAAGCAAATCTAACTTACTGAGCTAGCAAAAAGTTCACCCAGTGGAAGGAGTGGATCACAGTCTGCCAGGGCAACGCTGAGGTCTGGAATCAGGGAGGATAAGAAGAGGCAGGGGAGAAGGAAGAGCAAGCCTTCCCCTTCTGGCATGAGGGAGCTGTTGACATTGACTGCTGCTCGTAAAACTGCAGCCTTAGGAGAGGCTACATAGTTACAGACTTGAGCTCTTGATCCCAAGCTCAATCACACCAGTCCTGCAAGCACAGCCCCACTTGGTCTGCTAACACGCTCCCAACCTGCCCTACTGCTTGTCAGGCATCTCATCTGGGCAAGGAAGTGGTGGCTGACAACCAAGAGGCAGTAGCTGCTTAAACCTCTCAGCTGTCATTAACCCTGCAGGCACCCCCAGGGCATTGGAAGAATGCCTCAGATGGGTTAGCCAAGGCCACATACGGAGCTGATTTAAACTAGTGGGTTTATAATCACTAAATATATAGATCCTTTAAAGAACTGAAGGAGTAGCTGGGGCAGCACAGGGCCCTGATTTCCATCCATTTAGCAGATTCAGAAGGTCCCTCTATCCTCATCCAGGAAGAAAGGAGGGGCTGACTTCTGTGTCTCCAGTAGACTTTCAGAAAGAGACAGGAACATTGGATCCCTCAGGAAGAGACATTGGCCGATGAAGAACCACTGGCTGTTGTGGCTGCTGGTGCATTTGGCAGATAGATAGTTCTTTTTCTAGTGTTGGAATGAAAATGTAAAACCCCACATACATGGCTGGGATATGCTACAGCAGATTGGCTGCAGGAGTTACTTTGCAGGCTGCTAAGAAGCAGCACTAGCCTCTTGTGGGGAGGGAATCCAGTGTGTATGCTGGAGGTGTGTGGCAAGTCCCTAGGGAGATTCTTTTGGGCTTTTTTATACCCTCTTCTCTCTTCTTCATTACCTTGGGCATTCCAAGGCTCTTATTCACCAGCTGGCATCCTGGGATGAGAACCACAGGACACAGCTCAGGCTCAAGGGTGGCCGTGCATGACGGCAGCTCAGTGACTCGGTGACCAAGTATTTCCTCTAATTTTGTTTGCAGGATGACGGTGCATTGAGCTGAAGCGGTGTGGGGAGATCATGGTGTGCTTGCTCATGAGCACCACATCAGGCCTAAAAGGCCTTTCTCTTCCTGCCAGGTCTGAGCCACTGGCAGGAGCCAGGTAGCTATAGAGCCGGAAGTGAAAGAGGCAGTGGGACAGCAGGGATTGGAGGGTGCCCTGACCCGAGCTAAAGAGCTTTACAAGGGATCTAGCTAAGAAAGCAGGGAGGGGAATGGGGTTGTTTTTTGTTTCGGTTTGGTGTTTTTGCAGGGAGGCAGGAAGAAGCCTGGGCTCGGACTTGTTCAGTTTGCTTGTGTGTTTGAGTGTGGTGTTTTTGTGGGGGTGTGAGAGGAGCAGGGGTAGAAAGCACTGCAGATCACTACAGCTGGAGGGAAGGCTGGCAGTTGGTTTGCAGAGATCTGGGGCCAGGCCAGACAGTGGGTGTGTATGTATGTGAGTAGTGCATAGGGGTCCAGAGAATTACAGTAAAATGGAAGGGGGCTGTTGTCCGAAACATTTGGGAACTGCTGAGATAAGCAAGCTGCTCCATTCTGTTGACTTGAAGGTCTGAAGCCGTTTACTACTAGATCTCAGTTGGAAATGGCAACTTGCAGCAGGGAGGAGGTAAGGGGCAGCTCCCTAAACCTAAATTACTGGGGACTAATTCTTGAAAATGGGGCCCTTTTCCAGCCTCTGTAATGGTCAGTCTGGGCCTCGGAGTGATGGCACTCTGCAACAATGAGCGTACTGATGTCTGAAGCGTGATACTCTATGCCATACTGACAGGACCATGTCGACCTGCCTAGAGTCACCACCACTTCATTGATGTTTTCTTGACACCAGCTCCTGTAGAAATGTAGACTGTCCTCCACAGCCCATTCAGCTAAGTCTGGTAAACTGTGCTGTTGTATGTCTTGGTTTCTAAAAAGAGCATTAATCCTTCTTCTGTTCAATGTGAAATGTATACCAGGGGTTAGTTTCTCTGCATTCATAGAACCAGATTTTTCTATTTGAAATTTTCAGTTCTTAAAAAGTCTGTTTGCCAAGAGTGGACATAATAAATTACTGTTTAAGGTCTTTATGATCTCGTACTAAGACAGCTAAGGTCACAGGTGGATCTTCAGTGACTGAAGGCTTTACAGATAAAAAGAACAGTACCTTGCACTGACTCCAAGAGCAAATTGAGAAGAGGTGGATGTTCTGGAACATACATGTAGTATGTCCTCTGTAGAGCAGGGGGATTCTCTATAGAGGCCCCTTCCAAATTCCACTACTGATTCTGAACTGGGAAGAAGGTTTTCTTTCAGAGGTTTCTGCAACCTTTGTGATTTGAAATTTCATTTTCATTTCACTCAATCTTTCCAATAATGAGTATATCGCTAACCAACAATTTTCTCCCACGTCTAACATTTCATATCCCTGCTGCTGCCAGGGTACCCAGATCCCATGAAAAGCCAAATCAAGACCCTGTGAAATTCACATTGTTTTTTGAACAGAGGGCACATTCTGGGTTTTGGCTTACTGGTGAAACTGTGTAGAAGACACAAAGACACCACGTAACAAAAATGTTTATGACACTTCTTGCTAGTGTGTGTCCCCCCCACAAGAACTGAGGTAAGTGTCTGCATTATATGTTCCAGAAAATCTGACAGGGAAAGCTTGAAGATATCCATAGTAAAATTTGCTTTTTGTCACTTTGCACACTGTGCTTTGAACAATGCATTTTCCCTAATGGAGTGTAATAAAAAACTCCACATTGGTGGAGAAAAAAAACCCCAAACTGTACACATATTTGCTAGATGTAGCTTTAAAGAGAAATGTATCATGGGGATTTGTGGATGGGATTAGGTCCAAATGAAATAAGACAATGCAAAGAGACAGAACTTCTGCCATTAATCATGTTACTTTTATTTAAACATGTGCGTAAGTGGTTTTATTTTTATTAATACACGATGCTGAGTTTTGAACAGTACTGTACTCAAACATTTAACAAATATAATGCTCAACACATTGTTTATTGCTCATTGTTTCTGTACGAACATAAAAACTGGAAATGAACATTGGAATAAATAAGGCACCCTACTAACACGCTGCTTTCATGTACTGCAGGAACATGCACAAAATGCCATTTTACTTTTACAAGTCTCTTGTCTCATTTTCCTCCTTAGCGAAAAAAGAAGTTAGACTTTGTTACTTGGGCAAGGGCCGCTGCCTGTCTGAAAAGTCAAAACTTGAAAGCACTTTCTAATTTTTTAATTTAGCCTCCCACCTCACAAAACCAGCTTTCGTGTAGCATGTCCCCATTTCTTTTTCTAAAGACAAAAAGTATTTCTGTTCTTCCCTGGCTGTTACTAGGAAACATTCCTGGCAAAAAAGGGCTGTTCACGTACTGCTTGAGACAAAAGACCTGACTGGCTTTTCATATCCGCATTTTCTTCTCATACTGACCCCACTCAAAAGATAAAAATAAAAATGCAAAGGCATCTTTACTGACTTATCTTGTGTGGCTGGGCCCAGATCAGTGATCGGCATGAAGCGGGAGCTCCACAGAAGCTGCTTAAAAGCCTTTTCTGTGATTTCAGTATGCCCTAAATTTGGACTTCCCATCCACTTCAGAATACATTCTGTCCAACTGTCGTTTCTCCTCCAAGGTCCACGCTGGCTCTCACTCTGTTTCAAGGCTGAGGAGCTCAGTGACACCCCGGTCAGCCTCACAAACTCATAAGCCTCTAGGGCAGAAATCACTTTGCAGAGGCTTCAATGATTTGACAGCCTATTGCTGAAGTGCTGACAAATTATCAAAGGAACACACCAGAGAGACGGGGCTCTGACCCCCATCCCAGCTCCAGCTTTCTTTAAACAGTCTGTTACATTCTTTCTAGAGGTTACATAAAACAACGGCAGAGACAAAGGGTTTGGATATCTCTCTTTTTTTCTTTTTTTTTTTTTTTAATTTAAAGCAGATTATCTCATAATGTCTTGATTTTTCTAATGTTTCTTCTTTAAAACTGAAATGTTATTGCAGGGTAATAGAAATATGACAGATGGAATCACAGCTTACCAGTTATATGAGGTATGTATTACATATATGACCACACAAGCCTTACCTGAACTTAGAAATGCAAGAAGATGTCTTTTAATTACAGAAGCTATTACAGTACTGTTTGAAAGGAATCTTTTGGTTATATGTAAACACTATAAATTAGCTGTTTAAAAATAATCATATAAGACAAGTATGGCATTGACACAGTTTAAAAAACAATAACTAGCCCTAAATCTGAACATTTTCAGGGCAGAAGAGCAAAAGCAGGTTATCAATCTAATCCTATGGAATATCATGCTGAAATTTTGACTTATTTGAAGAATCAGTGCTGCTTTGTTTTCCCTCCTCCTTTTGTTTTCCTATTTTAAGGTTTTCGCCATTAGTGCCCTAAGAAACAGGCCATCTTGTACTATGCGTGACAAGATAATATATGCTATTTTGAGTGTTGCCATTCCAATAGTAAAAGCCACCTAAATTAAGTCTCCTAAATATGTACCGGTTTAAATTAAAATCCAGAGGAATTATAACCTGTCTACTTGATGGTTGTGGTTAAGTGCGATTTGATGCATGTGGAATGCTGTTTCATTTAAGATCATTCTTAGTAAGGCATATTAAAAATAAATATAAAAGTGACAACATATTTAGTCTCTTGCTACAAAATCTTAGGCAAAAATAGTTTTGCATGTAGTAATGGACTTTATCCATTTGCTGGCTTACAGAAGTTAAAATTTGTGCATTAAGCTTAACTGCCCTTGTCAGAATGTGCCACTGAGCTAGAATAGTGGTCCAAATCTACATGCTAAAGATTTTATTTCCATGCTCGAACACAGCTTGCACAAACTGCTTGAAGACTCTGTCCATGTAAGTGCACTTCCTTGGCCATATTCCCTCCAGAAAACCGATATGGCCTCCGCACGAAGTCAGAACCAAAGCAACGTTTGCGTTTTGTTTGGCAGTTTCTACTGGTATAGCTAAAAGGGGGGGAAAGAAAATTTTAAGTCCTTATCCTTCTAAGAAGTGCCAGCCACTGAATAATTTCTCTTAAATGTTTCTTGTAATATATATGAACAAATATGCACAACATTAACATATGCTTAAACTTACTGCAGGATGCAGAACCGTATCTGCATTAAAAGCCTTTGCCATTAACTCACCTTCTCTGTGTGATTTTTCTGGCTGCTGTAAAAGTTCCAGCTTCAACTTTCTTTCAGTCTCACTGATGGAACAGCACTCATGTTAATGCACACTCATGATTTGGTATAAGTGAGTAGTGTACGTGAAAGGACAATGAAGCCTATAGTCTTCGACCTGTGTTGCAACATTCAGCTTTGGAAAACCTGAGAAACTGGAACCCTAATTGTGAAACCCATTCCTTTTGTAGGAGACTGCAAACACAAAACCCTTAATGTCGTTAAGATTTTTGTCTGTAAGATACCCTATCAGCTGATATTAAAGATATCCTTGGTTATCATCATTCTGTCCGATTCACCACACATTTATACCTGCACGTTTAGGCCGCACCAGGCAAACACAGTGGGAGGTTGTTCTTGCCCTCAGTAGCTCATAATCTAAACACGCAAGGTAAGCAGAAACAGAGGAAGGGCAAACAACGGCACAGAGACCTGCACAGAAAGGTTACTGGTTCTCTACTAAACAGTGACTGCTAGAAAATTATTTCATTTAGGATTTGGATTATTAGACCAGATACTACAAGGATTTTTCTCTTGCTAAGTTAGTTTTCAGCTGATTCAATGCCATCACCTGGGCAATTCCCTTTGTGATGGTAAATAAAGGTCATCAAGGGGAGACTGATGACAGGGAAAGGATATGACTTTTGTATGTCAGAATAATAAAAAGTTAATATAATATTAGGATGCCATAATATTTAGTAATAAGAATTTATAATTATACATAACATTTAATATGACATACGTAATAAAATATTATGGCATGTATTTTATTTTTTATCATATTTGAAATACAAATGGCATTTCAGTGTGATGGGATGACCCTATTATCCCATTAACTGGTTGGCACAACAGTGAAGCTTTATGGGGCTGTGGCATTTGCATTCTTGATATAAAAATTATTTAAGCAAATTCTTCTGGAGTTTTAAGTATGCTAAATATACACCTGATCAGGCAGAAATCTCCGTAAGTTTCAGTAAAGAATGCCTTTCAAAGTTCCAGTTTTCAAATAGTAACTCCATGGAAGGGAAAAAAACGAAAGTCATACAGATTTTTTGATTATTCAGGACTGAGAGGAAAAAACAACAGCAAAAGAAGACGTGCCTTGTCCAGACAGAAGGGAGTAGTGGGAATTTCACTGGGTTGTGAAAAAAAGTTATGATTTCCCAAGAAAATAAGTCTGATTTTAGGTCATGCCCTGCTGAAGTAAAAATGCCTTGGCACTACAACAGAAAGCAGTGAGTTATTCCCAGGATTTCTACTGCTGCCTCAGTTATTTTGAAGTATTTTTTGAAAAGCAACTTTTAATCAGATTCTTTTTTTGGGGTGGAGGGGGAGGGAGGAGGTGTCAGTTGTCCACATCCCTTTCTGACTGAACTTCCTTCAGACGCATCCCCCCACACTCCTATTTCTAGGATTCTTCTCTCCTTTACCCCTTTACACATCTGCTATTTCAAATAGCCATCATCCCTGCACATCACTACCTTCTTTACAGGCAAGTTCCTTACTTTGATTTGGATGCTGGCACAGCCGTTTGCTGTGTGCTTCGGATGCCTATTTGCCTTTGTTTTCAGCAACTAGTGTAAGAGCACAGCACCCATTCCTTACCGAAGAAGGACCCCGAGCCAGAGTTAAGTCACAGGAGATCTTGAGTGCAATGACTGTGGTGAACAGATGTGCAACTTAAAACAGATCAGGGTCAGAGGAGCAGTCTGCACCTCAGAAGTCCTTACAGTGCCTGAAACAACGTGTTCTCTTCCACCCCAGGGCCTCAGCATGGATGCTAAGCCAAGGCATCCGCAGCAGGTTAAGTGTCTTTTGATAATGTGTTACAAGGTTTTCTGCCCATAGCATGAGGTACTTGACTGTGCCCTGAACAGAGCACAGACTGAGCCTGAGAGAGCACTGGGGATTGTCATGCAGAGTACCTGTGATTCTTTGCTACTTGGTGATAGTAATTTCCATTATTCCTCTCCTTTCACAGTTGCATGCATCTAAGTAGTTTATAGGTTCCAGCATTTAATAAGTGATTCTGATTCTTCACTAGGTGGAAGAAACTGTGCTTCTCACTGTCTCTACAAGAAGTCCTTGACTTTTCCTTTGTTCAGCTGGAAAACTGAAAATACTATATGCAGTATCCAGGCCTTTTAAAGTAATACTGAGGCAAGAGTAAAAAGAAAAGTCAATGAAATAGAAGTCTACAGCCTGTCAGCCTGGACTGGGGAACAGAACAGGCTGAAAATGAGAGATGCAGAAAACAATGTGTTATTTCTTGCAATCCAACAGATGCATCATTTTTAGACTCCAAACTCAGCAAGCACTTGTCTGGAGTTTTGCCTGAGTTAATCTGCCCAGCAATCTCTGCTCTGGTTCCCTGGGATGCTGTGAATGTACATTGCCATGTACAAAGACAGTGACTACCATTCATATCAGCTTCTGCAGGCTGCATGGGAATTTGCCCACTTATCTGTCCCAAGCCATCTGCTTCTCTTCCCTCTAGTAGTATGTGGGCCATATTAAACAGAATCCTGATAGGGAAGTGGGGATCAGACTCAACCCTGAGTCCCCCATTCCTGCTTCAGGCAATGAACCACACCTGTCTCCCTGGTCACTGACGGAAGTAGTGAATAGGCCTATATGCCTATTGTATGGGGAGGAATGTGTGAGGAGAGACAGACTTGTTCTCCAAGAATCAGAGATAACATGACAACTCCATCAGTGGGTTCCGGATCAGCTGTGTACTGGCCCAAACACACCTCTTCGCTAGCTGAGATTGTGCAAAAACATGATGGTCATTCCCTTTTGTCAGACTAGTATCAAAGTGTAGAGAGAAATATCCTTTCCTAGTAAGAAACTGCTTTGCTGGGGGTATGGAGGGGAGATGACCATAAATGTCTCCTCCGCTGTGCCAACCCAGCTGGGGAAGCCCTTACAGCCAGTGCTCACTGTGACCTCTGCATACCTGTCATTCAGAGGTTCCCAGCATAATGATACCTCCCAAATCAGTTTGCTGGTGGTAAATTATTCATTCCCAAACTGACGGGCAAGACTGCAGTCGGTGCAACGTGCTGCCTGCCTCTAAGCAGCTACAGCAGCTCTCTCCTAGAAGCCTATGGGTGCTCGGATGCTGGTTATTTCTGTGCCAGGTAAGGTGTAAGCCATGCCCAGGTCTGTATGAATGTCATCCTCCCCGTCCTGAAGTTCTCCCTACTGTAACTAACAGGCGTTTACAGCAGAATTCTGCCACAGATCATCGCTCTCATGACACAAGCTGTAGCACTGTGCTGAATATGCAGTCATCTGCTTCCATCCGCAGCGAGGATTTCTAGTAGGTGCCAAGTTTGACCTGCTGTCACCTCTCTGCTCTCACCTCCCCTGTGGTGAACAGGAGAGCCTGCCCTTGGCACAGGCTGTCTTGATACATCCCCAGCAGTGTTTCTTGCTCTGCAGCTTCTCAGGAGAGCACTGAGTATGTTGTGATCTCCCCAGTGACAAAACGCAAATGCCGCCTGGCAGTCGTGCAGTACTTTTCTCAGGGCTGTTCTAGGAGCTGCTAACCATCCACATATAAACGCACCATGCAAGAGAGCAAATTCGGCAATGTAAAGGGCAGATGAACACAGCACTGGATGTGATGCACCCTAGGATATAGGATGGCATGCCAAAAGACACTACTGCTCATTTTTATCGTGTGTAATCTTGTACACATGTCTACTGACCAAAATCTGTACTGCTGTTTGATCCAGCAGGCACAGTCTTGTTATTTGTGATCACAGAATCACAATGTAAATATGTATGTGCAAAATTATGTCATGGAATTACAGAATCACAGAATGGTTTGGGTTGGAAGGGACCTTAAAGATCAGGTAGTCCCCCCCCCCTGCCATGGGCAGGGACACCTTCCACTTGACCAGGTTGCTCAAAGCCCCTGTGTCCAACCTGGCCTTGAACACTGCCAGGGATGGGGCAGCCACCTTGTTCATAAAACAATCTATTGTACATTCTTTGCAAAAAGTACTTTTTAAAAAAGGAACAACAGAAAAACATAGATGTGAAGCAGCATCAGCTTCAGTAAGTCACTGGTTTCAGACCTCCTCTTCCACTGTTTGATTGATTTCTCCCTATCCCTTAAACTCTCACTCTAATTGTTTTCAGTCTGACCATTCCTTGGCCATTTGGCCTCTCCAGCCAGCTTCACTCAACTGTGGTGTTTACAAATAGGATGCAAAATAACACCTAAGAGCAATTACTCTAAGTTTGGATTCAGAGGGACAGAAAAGGTTTAAAGAGTTCAACAAAAACTATAAAGCTGAGCTTCAGATACGCACTTATTTGGCACAGTGGATCAGGAGGGAGCCGACATGGTACCTGGCTTCTAGGGCAGGCTTCTAGCCTGGGCACAATACTCACCAGTGGCAATTAGCTAAGCATTAGTATAGTGCAATTTAAGTTGGATGCCTAATACACTGCTTGAAGTCTTTAAGGAGAAAAATGCCACTTCAGATGAAAAGTTAAATGTGAGGCCGATAATGAATACTATCATTCCATCTTCTTGATTTCTTTTTCACATAAAATAAAAGGTTATATTACATCTTTCCTGAAGCAATGGCTCATTTAAATTAGTTACTGTGAGAGAAGTGCCATGCAATGAAGAAACCATTTGTTTTCATTAGCTACTATTACACAGTACGGGGACTGTGTCCCAGAATTAACCTACCACAGAAGCATCTGCTGCCAAGCTCTATGAACTTTAAACGGCAACGTTAAGGAAGGACTGCAGATAAATTGTTTCTTCCTAATACTGGACTGAGATCAAAGGGCGCATTTTCACAATATATTAAACAGTAATTGCTGGGAAGTACAAAGTGTACCAGAAAGTCACATGAGGAGAAATGATCAGGTAGCAAAAGGCAACAGAGACCGCATCTGCACTTCTTAAGGGAAGTCTCTCTATAGGTTCATATTGTGTAGTGACAAACCAGACTTGGGGTTGTATCCCCCAAACTCTGTTACAGGAAGATAGATACGGCTGCCTTGATAACAGATATTTAAACACAAAGGAATCCTGGCACAGCTTTCTCCCTAATGAGTTTTCCAGGCCTGTTTCACAGCTGTTGGAAGCTACAGCTATCTACAACAGAGGTAGAAGGTAGCTTAAAGGCTGGTAGGTATTACTGGGACAGATGAGGCATGAAATAACCAGTCCCCAAAGTCAATAAAAGGCTGCAGTCTGGAGGAGAAGAAATGTTGTGGCTTTGAATCCATTACGCAGTTGTGAGTGGAAAGTGGCTCTGGTTGCCACAGGCTTACCTGTGTCCACACACTTTCAAGTCAGAAAAAACACGCCAGTTGCCAGAATAAAGTCACTTCCCAGACTAACACCAGCCCTTCATATGTGCTAACATAAACCAGCCTGCAAAAGCATCAAGATGAATGAACTCCAGTAACTGATGGCACCAGCCATAATTTTAAGCTGCTAACCAGGGTGCCCTGTGATACACGTAACAGAGTCACGCTATTAGCTGTAAATCAATATTGTCCTGGTGGCCCTTTCTAAGGTAAACTTGTCACCACAAGGACAACAGTTCAGAGCCAACAGCATTCACTCTGTGAAAAAGGAATAAATGAATGCCTATCCACCCAAACATTTTCATGGAGAAGGGCTGGTTAGAGTGAGAGTTTAAGTGAGGATGGACAGTTACTACAACAGACTCCAACACTTCTTGTTTCAGAAGTGCTGGTGCTCTACCTCAAACCACCCCTACACTGCAGAACTTCTAACGCATTCAAAGAGGTTTGCTACTTAATCTTACACAAAAGATCACCCCTATAATCTGCTGCTGACCAAGAGTTGTGTTTCTTTTAAGAACCACCTTCAAGGGAGGAGAGATCTGCTACAGCTGTACCCTAGGGCAGTACTTCTGGCTAGCTGATCTAAGCAATCACAGAATTGTTGAGGCTGTAAGACATCTCTTGAGGTTATCTAGTCCAGTCCTCCTGCTCAAGCAGGGTTACCTACAGCAGGTTGCCCAGGACTGCTTCCAATCGGGTTTTGATCCATCTATGGAGATGGAGACCCCACAGCCTCTCTTTACCCATGTTTGGCCACTCTCACAGTTTAAAAAAAACCCTGTTTTCTTGTGTTCAGATTGGATTTCATGGAGTCCGGGTCAATGGTTGGCTTTGAGAGCTGGAGGTTATATTCTAGAATGAAGAGATAAGGGCATTGAGTATCGCACTACCTTTAGTCCAGCTAACACAGGTCCCGGTCCCTGTGAAAATATGCTGGAAAAGGTTAACAAATCCTCCAGGGTCAGAGGCACACTGTCTGGTTCACTGCTGTTGTTACATGTGCTAACTAGCTAGCTTACTCCTGCCACAGTTACTACTTCACTTCAGAACAGAAACCACTAATGGAGCCAGACTAGAGACAGAGGTGAAGCCATTGTTCCCTCTCTAAGATACTTAATGGCAGAAGTATGGCACAGCAGATGACCCACCTTGCAGTACTACAGGCAAAGCCATCCCTAGGGTCATAGCACCCCTAAAATGTATCTTGAGAATCCCTAGTGTGGGAGAATACCTTCTTATTGGGTATAAACACCCCCTTTATCATGACACATAGCCACATTTTATATTTGGACACAGATTTTAGGGTCACAACCCCATCCATTCTCATTTCCAGGACACTAAATAACAGAAAATAACCAAATAGCCACAGAGGCCAGTAAATACAAAGAGACTAACTCTGTCTCAGAAACTCCCTGAACGGCAAATTGTTAAAGGTAGATGCAGTATTCTGGAAGCGTATTGCTATGTTTGCCCAGATATTTTATTTTAAGCCTTTGTTTTAGCCAATGTAAAGGATAGGCAGTTTGGTTAATCCAGAGTCACCATTTCCCCCCTCATATTAGGTGGCTGTCACCTCTTCATATTGTTCATGCGTAACATGGATGGTTTTTAATCAAGAGGAGAAGAAATCGGACTCCTATTGCTCTCTACTGGAATGCCCCTCTTTTCTTCATATCACATTTGTCTCTAACACATCTTCAAACGATAATGTGCACACACGTTTCTGTATGTGTGGTACCTCTCTGCACAGATAAACACTGCACACACACACAGAGCCTCTTCCAATCCCTTCATTTTTCTGTTTGTTGTTCTGATCTTGTTGCCTATTCACTCTGCTTTCATGACTCCTTCTGCAAGAATCTCACTTGACTTGTGGCAGAAGAAAACTCCCCTGAAATAAATCAACTGTATAAACTTCATCTTTAAATGTGTCAGGTGTACAGCTGAAGGCTGTCCCCCCAGCCGACTGTTCATTACAGTGGTTTTCTCTACATTAGCTTTTGTTCTTCCTCTCTACTCAGACACAATAACCACTACACAGACTGTAGGAAAAAGCGAATCTTCAGAGGAAAAGCAAAATGTTCATAATAATCATGTGTTTGCCAGACAATAGGGAGAAAAGGGAAAACAGAGCCTTGAGCCTGTTAATAGCTGATACTGCTGTTTCATATTCTAGTTAGATTCTTACTAATTTCAGTGTGCATCCTTCTAGGAGCTCATCTTGTCCATGTTGCTTTCCTTACCCTAGACTTTGGCCTACATGTTAACTTACATATTTTCTGACATTTAATTTTCAGGCACTGGAGGTGGCATTGAGATCAGTAGCTGAGGATTTCAAGTCACCTGAACCATAAGCAACTCCCATACATTCCTTTTAGGGACTGGACTGAAGAACGGCAATTAAAAAAATACTTGTTTTCACTTTAATTGAACTCTGAATGTCTACAACCAAGACATCTGAAGCACAGTTCCTCATTATAGGGTCTCTCTGTACTTGGCAAATAGAACTGGATGCTTCTGAGGGAGGGCAGTATGTCTGGTATTGTTCTTACATTAGATAACTCATACCCTAAATGTGCATATTTCTTTCTTTTGACTGTAAAGAGTCTACTAATGGCTAATGATTGCCACCCCATGTGTTTCTGCATTCTGTACTAATCAGGTGCCTCCATTATCAGCTGGTTTATATGTGTCTGTGTCTCTTACATGTGTCTTGCACGGTAATTAAATTGCAAAACTGATCCATCCTTGGAGGTTTTCAATCCTACGTACGAATAACATTTAAATACACCTCCACACAGAGGTTCGTTCTCAGACCTATGTAGTTTGTCTTAATGATTACACATACAGAAATACATATTTTAAAAAGCCTAAACTTACCATGACCTGGTGAGAAAACATCATCCACAGAGTTTAGACATAACACTGGAATTCCTACTGACTTCAGCTTGCGACATGGGCTAGCATCTTCATAGTAATCGTCAATTGTACGGTAGCCAAACATGACTGAAGTGAACTGCTTATCAAATTCTCTAACAGTTCTAGCCTGAAGTACAGAATTCAAATAGGGAACTATGTCAGCATTTGGAAAGCAGCATACTGCTAAAGCAGAAGTAACATTTTCACGTACCTTCATCACGAGATCCATATCAAATAATTTCTCCAACATTTGTCGATGCCTAAAAAGAAAGAAAATAATTGGAGAGCTTGTTTTTTGTTATATAAACAGATGTAAAACTCCTCTGCTCTACAGATATATTTCTAGAAACAATTCCCTAATGATAACATGCTTGGTTTTTAATTTTTTTTTCATATTAAAATCTTTCTGGAATCCAAGAGCAGAAGAATTGTTCATTCATATGCAGGCACACCCAGCAACATAGTAAAAAATCTGCATAAGCCACAAGAAAGATGCCAAAGGTAAGAGAACTAAATATTTGGGAATACAAAATACATCCTAATTTTATAAAACAAAGGATGAACTCGTCTTTTCCATGCTTGTGCAATCAATGCCGACTTAAAAGAACTGGTGTATATATGTATATACTCAAAGTCAGTATGTGCATGTCAAAAATAATTTAAAAATCCATTCACTGCACCCGTAAGTACAGAAGTGTGCTGGTCTCGTGCCAAGTCCCTTGAGGAACAGAGAAATTTAGTCTCATTGATCTTTCCTGCAAAGATCCTTTAGATTTCAAAACTTACTGAAGAATGCACACAGCACAGCTATGGAAAGTGCTGTTACAGCATTCATTTTGCCACTATTATTATACCTGCTGTAGATCTCATGCTAACATCCTTCCATCTTGCTAAATAGTTCACAAGGCAACTCACCTGCTGATGGAGG
Source organism: Nestor notabilis (assembly GCF_000696875.1). NCBI lineage: Eukaryota > Metazoa > Chordata > Aves > Psittaciformes > Psittacidae > Nestor > Nestor notabilis. The sequence continues at coordinate 9,184 of NW_009916216.1, read as the reverse complement.
ATTGTAGACAAGTAGTCAAGTAATAGTTGAAAAGAAGCCAGTTTAGTGGCTTCTCCAGAGATTCTACAGATTCAAAAACATTCCAACCCGCAGAGAAAATTCCAGCTGCCATTAAAGGAGTGTCTCTGCCAGTTTTGCCCAGGTAATTTAAAAGAAGCATGCTACAAACAGAAATGAAAAACAGAAACATATATACTATCAAATTGTTTGCTTCAGTTTAAAGCAGATAAAACAATCAGCCATCTTTTTGTCTGTTTTTCAACAGTTTCTTGTTATCAGCCCTACAGTTGTGCCTAATACTTGAAAAAGGTAGTCAGTGTCATCAACATATGACTCATGAAGTCTGCTTTCTCCCTCTACTGTCAGAGAGGGACAGAGAGCGCTGTGTAGGACGTGTGTAGGAGTGCCTTTAGAGATAGAGATGTTCTAGCCTTATTTATATCACTAAAAGGGAGGAAGAGGTCAAATAAATGTACCTTACTCATGCAACAGGTTACTCCTAAGTTATTAGTAAGTTTTGCCATTTTACAAGCTCTCAGTCTTCCTGATCTGGTAAGTCTGATTAGTGTGCCTGACAAATGGAAGCTGCCCCTGGCACGCCTGCCTCGCTATGAAGCTGTCCTTTGAGCTGAAAGTAAAGCCTTTAACCCACCTCACACACGTAAGAGAACACAACTGTTCTTGAGCACAAAGCATGTAAAGAATGAAGCCCTGAATAATTAATAAAAGTAGCAAAACAAAATTATGAGCCAAATAGATGGCTTTTATCTTGCTTTTCTGAACAACTGCAAATTACAGTCTCTCCTGCTGATGTATAGTTGAGTTGAAAAAAGGGGAGAGTTCACCAGTACCTGACCCGTCAATTGCCGAAAAACTAAAATAGCAAGAAGAGAGTAAAAAAAAATATTAACAGAAAAGCTGTAAGTCTTGCTTTCCTGCCTGAGGCCCCAAAGTTTACAACCAGCACCTTATTATCAAGCCTTTAACTCAAAACATTACAGGTTTTACAACTTAATATAGCTCCCTGAGTCACCAGCACTGTGTACCTTGGTGTCATCTACCATGCTTCAGAAGACCTTTAGCAACCTTCAGCAAAGCACCATGAACCAGCCTGCTATCACATAGACTTTTCCCCCATGCACCACCTACCAGATCATAGGACAGCAGTGCAAAAGGGCAGTCAGTTTTTGGTATTAGCAAAGACTTGCCAGTTGGTAGGAACCAGCAAGAAGATAACAGTAAACAGCACTTGGGAGTGGGCTCCTGCCACCAGCTCACACAGTTAAACCCAATGAGGAAAGTCACTTGTGGCACATACAGAAATTTAGTAGCTATGTTCCCTCTCACCCACAGAAGAGGAGGGACCTTTGAGTCACCAGTCTACATACTGTAAGAACACTGAACCATAAACAATAAAGCTGCAGTAGCAAAGCAAGTTCTTGAACAGAACTCACAGAATATGTGCGGTAGAAAGAAGGTTTAGGAATCTTTGTTAGAAAACAAGTCCCTTTCCAAAAAAATACATACTGAAGACCAATAGAACAGGTAGACTTTCATTTACATCTACACATTTGTGAAGTGAATGTTTATTTTTCTTCTTAGCTGGGCAACTGTGCCCTATATAGATTAACTGGCTATTCAGAGAGTTCTGAAAAAGAAGAGATCACAAAAACTACTGTAAGATTACGACAAGTGGATGATGTTCACAATATGCCCCTGGTGAGATTTCTGCTCCTGCTTGTTTTAAACATACAAGTGCTCCAACTAATTTTGAAGTGTGGAAACAGTCCCTACATGGATGATTAGAGACTCTTCCAGTTTTCTGTATGATTAAGCATATGCTTTCTGTTTGTGACTCAGGACTTTAAAAACATACTGGAGGAGGAAGGTGGAACATCTTGCCTAAAATCACCCAGTGGTGGTGGTGAGTCCAAAACCAGGAACAAAACACAAATCCCTGTGCCACACTAAGAGACTTCACCACTATTTAGGATGCCATAACTAGGTTAAGCTAAGGACAGAAATGACACTAAGGGCTGAACTGGTCTTCAGTACCAGTTGCAGAACAACCAGCTTCTAATGCATCTTCAGCCCTGAAAATCTGGTTCTTCACCTACTGCACCCCAGCCCTCTCAGTTCTAGAATAACAGCGCACCACACATGAAGCTACCCATGAGGAACCTACTGTGCTTTAAATCTGTATCTCATTGTTGAAACAGATCTCTACCGCAGATGCTTCTTTGGCTTTCAACATTTCCAGTGAAACATGTTTTTGCAGTACATCATGTTATTTTGTTCTGCATGTGAAACAGTCTGAGCTGGGGAGAGATAGCAGCCAGGTAAGGTAAGAGTCAACAAACTTGCTAACCTTGTGAAGAAGGGTGTAAAACGACGTTTGTCAAGGGATGGAGAACAAAGCCTGAAGAGAAGTGAAGGCCTGGCAGGCCTTGATGAAGCGACAGCATGACAGAAGAGGCCGTCACACTTCCCTGAGAAAGCAGCATGACTGCAGACCATCTCATCTGCCAGCACATGCATGAACACACAGCATGGGAAAAAAATGAGGAATTAGAGGTCTGTGCATAGTCACATAACAAGTTTATTGGATCCACAGAGACATGGAGGACTCACAAGCAGACAAGACTGTGCTATGATGGATGCTAACAGGCTCTTCATGAAGGCCTTGAGGACAAGGAGGAGGCAAAGAAGCCATTTAAATGCACAGAACTTTTCACTGGTGAAGGTTATAAGCCAGTTCAGAGCTAACAGGTCAAAATCAGACAGGAGGCTAACAAAGAGGAGGATATTATGGTGGGCATCTGCTATAGACCTCCTGATTAAGAGGAGGAATTAGAAAGTCCAAGTCTTCGGACAGCTAAAAGAGACTTCATAATCACTGGGCACAGGGAACTGTAACCATCCTGACATCAAGTGCCAAAGCGGGGCACAAGCAGACCAGATTTCCAGACAGTACTGAGGACAGTATTTTGATACACAATCAATGACCCAAACAGGGAAAGTGTGCTATGGATCTGCTACTCACACGTAAGGAAGAACCCGCCAGGTATGGGAAAGTGCAGAACAGTCTTAGCTACTAAGATTATTCAGTGCTGGATTTTGAAGATCAAGAGTGAGTGAGGAAGGTAAGCAGCAGAATTACAATACTGGAGAGAGCTGGCTTTAATTTCTTCAGTGATCTGGTTGGCAGGACCCCATGTGAGATGCCCCTGATGGGCAAAGGGGTCTGGGAAAACTGTATGACCTTAAGGATAGTGGAACATAAAGCACAAGTGTGGTACATTTTGATGTACAGGAAGTTGAGCAAGAGTGGCAGAACACATGGAGGAACAAAAATCTCTTAACTGACTTCAAGGAAGCATCCTGAAGGTGGAAGGAGGGTGGGCTGCCTGGGAGAAACAGGCATTGTCCAATAATGTAGGGAGGCAGTTAGGAAAACTAAAGTTCAGCTGGACTTGGAACTAGCAAGGGATATGCAGGACAACAAGAAAAAAGCTCCTGCAACAAGAAAGGCTTCTGTAAATACATTGGTACAAAAAAAAAAAAAAGGCTCAGAGCAAACAACATCCATTCCCTTCCCCTCATCAGTGAAGCCAGTCATCTCGTCACAGAAGGCAATCAGATCACTTGGGTATACTTTGTCCTTGATGAATCCAGTCACCTTCTCATGCTTTATGTGCTTGGAAATGGCTTCCAGAGGATCTTCTCGAACAACTGACATCAGGCTGACCAGACTTTATTCTCTCCTGTGACCACTATTCAAAAGAGCAGGGAACCCAGAAAAAAAAGATTAGTAAAAAGTAGAGGCTGCCTGTCTTCACTGATGAGGTCTGTTCTCAGGCCTACTAGGTCCCTGTGCCTAGTGGCAGAGTATGGGAGTATGAAGTATTACTCATGGCAGAGGACAATCAAATTAGGACCCAGTTATGCAAACTGGGCATAGACATGGGACATGGTGAGGTGCACCAAAGCTCCATAAGGAGGCAGACAATGCCATTATGAGACTGCTTTCTGTGACTTTAGAAAGGTTGCAGCAACTATGGCATATTTCTGATGTCATCTACAAGAACAGCAAGGAGGAGGAAATACAGGCTGTCCAGCCTAACCTCAGTGCTTTAGGAATACCCTCTGGAAGCCATTTCCAAGTATGTAAAGGTGAAGAAAGTGACTGATAACAGCCAGCATGGATTTACCAAGGACAAAGCATATCTGATCAACTTGGTTGCCTTCTATGATGAGCTGACTGCCTTCACTGATTAGGGGAAAGGAATGGATGTTGATGACTTTCACTTCAGCAAAGCTTTTGACAGTCTTCCATGGCCTCCATGTAGCCAAACTGGAGGGCCACGGTTTGAACAGGTGACCTGCAGCATGCACGGAAAACTGACCAGACTACTAGGCTCAGAGAGCTGTGGTCAGGAACTTGAAGTCCAACTGGAGTGGCTGGACCAGATACTAGCAGTGTTCCTCAGGAGTCAATAATGGGGCCAGTACCGTATAACATCTTTGTTAACTAGATGATGAGATGGAACACACCCTTAATAAGCTTACATGTCACACGGTGGGGAACGATTGGTGAATGGGAAGACAGGGCTGCCTGGATTTGATAATCAATAACTGTATTGTTTGAACAAATCTGTATTTACCCTGAAGCTCCTACAAGTTGTTAGCAGATTAATGTCAATATATAAGGCTGTATCTGCCCACCCTCAACCAAATTTGTCAGAAAGAAGGGGGAAGTCTTGGGAAGTTACCACTGTGTCTGCAGTATTTCTAAGGGAAGTTCTCCTCTCCTATGATTTTCATCAAAGAGGCTGTCTTAACATTTCTCCTAGCTTCTAGCAGTGATTTCTCTAAGAAACTGTGCTATCATTGTCTGTTCTAGGAGTGCTTTCTGGAGAGAAGCCAAGACACCGTAAGTCTTAATATGACATGCTGTTATCGACCCATACCGGTTTCAACAATACTACTTTTTGCTTCTGAGCCAGACAGAGTAGATACCCACACCTCTCCCAGCCTAACTTACCACACACTGCAGAACCCAAACAGAGTGAAGATAAATCTTGTCATTCCCAGAAGTTGCTAAGAAACATGGTATGATAGCTCTAGTGCCTTTTTTTAATCCCTCTGTTCCAGAGACAGCCTCCATAATTCCTGAAGATTGTATTGCCCACCTGTTTGGATGTCAGCCTGTCTGTCACAGTTTCCTGCCTTTATCCACACCCCCTCTTGTCCAAATTCAACCTTCCCTGACAGGGAGCTGAAAGCCTCGAAGATACGAAGTTTCTACAGGTCTTCTGAACATGAACTGCTGGAAAGCGACCCAGGTTAGTTGCAACTCAGTGAGTAATGCAAGTATTGCGGAGTAGTAATGCACAGTCAGGCTACAACAGACTTATTTTACAATCATAGTTAAGCTGAGACTTGTGTAACATTATACCTTACCCTCCCATCGAAACACCTGCTGCTATGAACGGAGCTGACGGGTGCAAGCTGTGTACATGATGAATAACAGCCTCCAAATCCTCTGTATTAGAGGCACAGTAGGTCCTTGGTGTCTGTAAGGAGTCAGAGGGAAAAAATGCCATCATAAGCTTTTGTATTATCCTTTAAGGACAAAGCAATCTGAACAGTGGATCATTTATATAACAGGATGAATTTAGCATTTATCGTGAAGCTGTGCTCAATGGCAAATACAAACCCAAAGCACTTCATGAGGAGGTGGAAGGGAGCTGTACTTGCCATCATTATAAAATAAACAAGTGAAAAGTATCTTCAGTATCTGCAACCTCCACGTCATTAGACAGAATCTGTACACAGAGCAATGAGCTAAACTAGACAGAACTACGGCAGAACTAGACAGGCACTGGTATTTTTAAGATACCCTGGGGAAATGGAGACATACCATAAAGGCTGCAATTTACAGAAGAGGAAGTTAAACCAGCAGTTTACCATCTTCACCCACATTCAAATGCAAGAGAAAATGCTAGATTTCAAGTACTGTCAGCATCTGAAAAGTAGCCAAAATTTAGATTCTACACACAATACAAGCAAATAAATGGATAAATAAATTCACCAGTGCCGTTTACCTGATTTACTAAAACATTCTATTAACTAAAGCAATGAAACACGTATCCCTTCTCTATCTACCATCAGTCTCTTCAAATCTTGAATCCAAACTTGGAATGACTTCCACTGGCATCACTGAGATTTGGGTAACCCCTTCCCTGCTTTTACATGGTAAGCGCAGCTTTTGAGCCTCATCTCCACAGACACCTGCTACAGGCCACAATCTGGGGGCCTATCTGGAGCAGTGTAAGGGAGATAAATCCTTTTGGGAACCGTAAGAATCACGGTAAAGTGAGGGGGTTTATTTTTCTAATTTTCTAGATTTCATCTACAGCAAAAGAGAGCTTTTAACTATAGTTTTTACTAACATGTTAGTGACTTTGACTGAACTATAGGAAGCAGCTGGCCTGCCTAAATTCAGTATGAACATTAAATTAAATAGGAAAAAACTTAGTTATGAGCTAACTGAACTTATTTGTTGCCTAAAGCAACAATGTCTTATAAAGAGGTTTTTTTTTTAAATTGCTTTCAGTTAAAAAGCCTGGGTATTTGTGGGCAATTTTAACAAGTCTAATTAGATTAAACTAATTACTTAAAATACACTTAACAAGAATATTGAAATGTTGAAGCCAAGATTAAAAAAAAAAGGAAAAAAAGCTAAATCTGGGTAATTAAAACTGAAGATGGGTTTAATTTCTATTTATGCTGCATTTCCAGGTCTCATCCACATGAATTACACTTCACTGTTTTACACCCCATTAATTAAAACCAGTGTGAATGTGTTTTATTTTAATTAAATTGTGAAGTTTACAAGGAAAAAGAAATTATTTTTGGTAACTAGGGTCTAATGTATTCCAAAAGAAAGTGTATTTTATCAAGCTTCTAAAACTAGAGAGATATCCTGCATTTTAACTTCAGTTAATTCCTTATACTTTAATGCCTATCTGTCTGCTCCCTATATGAAGATATTTTAAAACACCATCTTAGCTCATGTTGGCTGTAGTCAATCTAATATTTGAGTATTCCATAAAAATATTTCACTGTCACTTCCAATAATCAACAAGAACAGCGTTTTCAAACTGATTCTTTAAGTAGCTATCATTTGGTAGCTATCATAAGTAGCTATCATAAGTAGCTATCATTTAAATCTATTTTAAAGAGTCTAGAAAGAGAACTACTTGCAGGACTAATTTCTACTTTGGTGCTCAATTAATATTCAAAATCTTTAACCAGGGATCTTATGTGGAATTGTAGACCTCTCCCCCCATGCCTCTTTGCAGAAAATGTGGTAGTTTCAGCTGTTTTGCTGCACAGTAAGATCTTATGAAGCTTAAAGATGGAAATCCGATTACAGTAATATACACACAATGCATCCAAACAAGAGATCTTTTCTCTCAGCAGTTCAGAAATTTATCAATAAGGACTCTGTGTGTCACAAAACTGCTTTGTAGATCCATCTCTAAAAGTATGCAAAACTACTCTTAACATAGCAATATATGCATTGAAATGCTTTATCTGATTATGGGAAAATATTCTGAGCTTTTTTAAAGTTGAAACCAGGGTATTAAAAAATACAAAACAATACCGAGTATTATGCACATTTATTCCAGCTGCAGAGCTGTCAACAAAACACATCTGAAAGAACAAAGCTTATTCAGCAATAATTCATCATGCCTTGTCCCTAACTGCAGAAAATACTTAGCTTTGAGACTTTGTCATTTTGCTAGTTAAATTTCCAAGCAAACATAGTATGTCTATCCCAAAGACAAAAAATACCTTATGTAGCCAAGTTTGGCATAATTGCTGAGAAAAATAGAGGAACACATTTAACTTTTAGGATATGGCTATCCATGTAAACTCACTTCATTAATTCAGTAACACATAATATGGATCAATCTTAATTGCACAACTTTTTAACCATATCAAAATCTATTTTAAACTCATATTGGCAACTGGGAAAGTAATTACAATTTCTTATATTTGCATTTGTATTTTAAAACAATGGGAGAAAATTACATTGATTGAACAGAATTTCTTGGATGTGCCCATTTTAGATATTTTAGTATTTTTGGAAAGAAAAGTGTAAGGATTGTTCATTTTAATGTTACATACATTAATAATTTAAATTATTTCCTAAAATGACATGTTCACAAAAATTGTGTGTTGATCAGCTGACCTCTTTGAGTTTTAAAATAAAAGATGAATATTGGCACATCATTGATGTATCAGACTAGATTCTCTTCTCTGCATTTTCAACATGAGTTTCATTTAAATCCAGTTGTACAAACAGACACCAATGATTCCATATATACTGCTTGTGAGAGATGTTTATCTTAGAAGTCATCCTTACCAACAGCTCCTCACCAGCAATTCCCCGATTGTTAAAAACCACGCATCTAAAATTTGAGACAGTAAATTCAGTTATACACATTGTTCATCCCACTAAAAAAAGATAAACACATAAAACCCCCTGAAAATGCATAAAGAAAAATGAGCCAGTTCTATGAATAAGTTAAGTTAAACATGTAAGTATTTACAGTCCTACAGATTCTAAACCCATCCTGATCCATGTAGAATGACCTTCGTACCAAAATGGAGTTTACTGAAGTCAGTGGGATTCTATATGACCTCTGTGATTTGCCAGTCAAGGTCAGATTGCAGGATGACAGCCCCAAGATTTACCTGAAGGGGATATCTACATCTTGTTCTACCTGCACTCTGAGCCAGCCAAATATGACCCACAAGGTCTGCCAGTGCAGGGCTGACCCTGAAGCAGTGCTCTGGAAGAGAACATCAGAGATCCATGTGTAGACATCCTCCAAAGCTATGTAACTGCATTAAATAGCACGAAATGTGCCCGAACAAAATTATAATGACAGCTGCATCTGAACTATCTTGGGGATGGGAATGTTTTTCATCTGGTATAGCAGAAGTTTCTGTTCTCTTTGTGCTGGTGGAGTCTCCAAATTTTCTAGCAGCATTACTGTGATTTAAGGATCTATGTTTTCTTAATAGATCTTACATTTCTATTACTCTTCTACCACCTGACTATAATAATTTTGTTAAATTATATATATATTAGATTATATATATGTAT
>NW_009916215.1:7322-8411 GCF_000696875.1 Nestor notabilis | reverse complement strand
ATGCTCTTCTCGCTGTCCTGAGGATCTCAAAGTTAACCATCTCATGGTCACTCCAGCCAAGGCTGTCCTGGAGCATCACATTCCCCACCAGCCCCTCCCTGTTGATGAGTACGAGGTCAAGCATGGCACCTCTCCTTGTTGGCTCCTCTATTACTTGCAAGAGGAAGTTGTCTTCCACACAATCGAGGAACCTCCTGGATTGCTTGTGCCGGGCTGTCCCATCCCTCCAGCAGATATCAGGATGGCTGAAGTCCCCCATGAGGACAAGGGCCTGCGAGCTTGAGGCTGCTTCTATCTGTCTGTAGAGTGCTTCATCCACAGAGTCCTCTTGATCAGGTGGCCTGTAACAGGTCCTCACAGTAATGTCCCCCATTGTTGTTCTCCCTTTGACCCTGATCCATAAGCTCTCTGTTGACTCATCACCTATCCCCAGACAGAGTTCCATACTCTCCAGCCTATCACTGGTATAAATAGCAACTCCCTCCCCCGTCAACATCATCACGAATGTTTTGCTATTCTAACATGCCATCTGTGAAAGCAGACACCAGGGAATGCAAGAGACCTGTGAATGCACACAGCTGACTATTACTATTTTTCAGTGCTCCTCTTCCTCTCTATAGACATTTCTAGAGAGAATTTTCACAGAATTTGACCAGCTCTTCATAAATGTTGAAGCCATTGCCTAATTTTTCGCTTGCATATTAGAGACGTACAGTGTAAAAAAAGTTTAAAAAAAAAACAAAAACCCAAAACCCAGACTGCTCACAAATCTGTAAGAAAGCCTTTTCTGAGGATGTCTGCAGATATTTTTGTTAGAATACCTGGAAGAATGTAGATGTTTAGAGTAGAATTTGTGCAACTCTGCTTACTCAAGGGCAGGAGCTGATCAGGGTTAGCAGGCAGTGATCCTGAAATTTGTTTTCAAGAAGCCTTCTGAACTCTGAGGGGGTAACAACAGCTCTGGATCAACAAATTTATGCATCTCAACTTGCTTGGTAAGATCTGCTGATCAACTCCTCTCCTCAACTGTCTCTGTGCAACAAAACAAAGAAAGGAAGACTCTGTAAGTGAAACCAGTTGGACTTTCTG
>NW_009916215.1:0-7285 GCF_000696875.1 Nestor notabilis | reverse complement strand
GTAGGGAATTTATGTGCCTTGGGAAGGTCAAAAAAGGAAGTTCTCAGGTACCGTAATATTTATTTGGAAATTTCTCAGTAATAATTTATAATTAAACAATAGAACACTTTTTTTTCAGAAAGGACATAACATTTTATTTATGATTATGTGAATATAGACTCATAGAATAGTTAGGGTTGGAAAGGACCTTAAGATCATCTAGTTCCAACCCCCCTGCCATGAGCAAGGACACCACACACTAATCTATGTCACCCAAAGCTCTGTCCAGCCTGGCCTTGAACACCGCCAGGGTTGGAGCATTCACAACTTCCTTGGGCAACCTATTCTAGTGCCTCACCACCCTCACTGTGAAGAACTTCTTCCTTATATCTAATCTAAAGTTCCCCTGTTTGAGTTTAAAGCCAATACCCCTTGTCCTACCACTACAGTCCCTAATGAAGTCCCTAATAAAACCAAATTCTTGTCCTGAAATAGCCAGCTAAATACTTAGCTTCAAAATGCCAGGTAGGGAATACTACAGCATTTAAAATGGGTTTCCAGTCTCCTGGTTTCCAAATGGATATCTGCACTGAATATAGTATAAGTTAGTCAGTCTGTTCAATGCAGCTTTCCTTCCCAACAAGTGTTGGATAGCAAAGCTAAAAAAGTTTTAACACATATAAAGATATACATATTATCAAAGTTCCATTTTTATCTGTCAGTGAATATTACTATATCTGCAATACAGCTGATTCCTGTGTAATGTGTTTAGCAGATATACAGGTCTGTTCTTTTACTCACGGAGTTTTATTACTCACTAGTACCTTAACAAATGATTCCTTATGCATGTATGAAGCATCTGACAGAGAAGGTCAACTATTAGGTAAAATGCATCTTTTTATTAAATAAATAAACCTTAAGTATAGTGGATAGTTCTCAATATGCTCTGAGGTCCTACATAATTGCTGTTCTGTACTCTGAGGTTGTACATAATTGCTGTTCTGTTTTTTCCTTGTCTGATTCTGTTGCAGTTTCTTGAGATCCGTATGCACATGAATTAATGTAGTTCATCAATATGACATCTGAATTTTAAATTTGGGGTTATTTTTCAGCAATCAACTGTCCAGTTTAATGTTAACCATGGTGCAGGCTTTACATATTATGTCCTTTTGGACATCTTTAATTCCAGATATCTCTGGCATAGATGAAAAGGAGTATATAGATTCCTTAGTAGATAAGACTAATTTTTGTTTTTTAGAGTTATCTCCCTAACAGCACCAAAAGCTCTTCTGAAGTCGTGAGACCTTCCATGTTTAACTCAATCTTCTACAGAGTTATCAAAGTGACATGGGGAGTTACTCTAATAGCTGGGAAGGCATGCCTCTGCTTCTGTTCCCTGCCAGCAGCTGTGCCTCAAGGCAAAGGTTCAAAATTGTTTTTATGACCTGAATTCCTCTGCTTTTGTATTTTTTTCTTCTAAGGGAGTATGCGAAAAGCATTACCTCACTCATTCTCTTTCACAGGCTATCAGTACAGTTTTGGGGTTTTTTTTCCCTGTCTTTAAATATGAGCTGTTGAGCTTCTGTTATGATGTCTTCCTCCCCCCCCCCAAAAATGAACAAACTGAAAAAGAAGATTATGAAAACCAGCAAGGAAAAAAGTCTTATTTAAACCACTGATTTTTAATCAGTGTAACAGAATTAACTGTAACCTTTCACAACACATCATTTTCCTGTTTAACATGTTAATCTCTTAGGAAAAAAAACAGATACTGATCCCAAACCTCTGGTTGAGCCAAAGGGAAGCCCTCTTCTTTGCTTCCCTGAGAGCAAGATCTGGCAAACTGTCCTGAGGCTCTGGATTTGCTGCAGAACATAGACTGTAAGTGTGCTGATGATTGCAAACACCTTTTTCATTTTTCGGTGGAAGCTGCTGAGCAAGCAACTATATCGGCTTTCTGTTTGTTTTGAGTAGCACCTTTCCTTCATTTTCACTCACTGAATCTGCAGCAGAGACACAGCACTGTGCTAAGGGTAATTTTAAGAGTAAATTTGCCACAAAACAACAGCTGTCAGGCTTGCCATATGGGAAAAAAACCCAAAACAAAACAGAAAAACAACCAAACAACCCACAACAGAAAAATTATCCAAACTTGGTACAAACAACCTGATAATAAGGTGGCAGCAATAAGAGATCAGTTTGATGGTAGGCTAAAAAGAGTAGCCACAATATTAATTATGAATATTAATAATATTTTTATTTGAAAGTGCTGGATACTTTTAATTTTTTTTTTTAAGGAATCATTAGAATTCAGCTGGCAAAATGATTCCTGATTTTAGATTCCTGTGCAGAAAAGGACCTTACAGCATTCAGACAAAAGGTCTACATTTAATTACAATGGCCATGTTCTGCATATCCTTACAAACCTCACCATGAAATGTGCAGTGAACCTAGCTATAATTAAATATGTGCAGATATCACAATAATAAGAGCTTGATTAACTCCATTCTATAGGAAGCTGCATATTAATTTCCATAATGCTTAAAATTAGATGAGTTCCATCTGAATTTTAACAATTTCCCTTGCCAAATGAAGATGCTAATCGCACTATTCAAATGTTTGAAGAGAGAATTGGGAAGCTTAGTGCAGACAAAAAGTCTATAGTGTTACCATTTTAGCAATACTCATGTGCCCAACTTAATCAGTCATGAATGAAGCCCTTTTGCTTAAATATTTGGGAAATGTCTAGTACATCTCAACAAACCAAGATTTTTTTTGTATTCATTTGCAGAGAATTAAAAAGGAGTGGATGTCTTCTAAATAGATTACCATGTTATTTATTCTTGAGAGAGAACGTCAGTGCAATTTGGTTGAATATAATATTAGCTGAATTTTAGAATATGTTTATCTAAATCCTACTTTACAGAAAACATACATGTTTTGATGTCATTGTTGACTATTGGTTACTTTCTGGCACTAAAGACTTGTTCTACATCTGGATGTTGAATCATCAACATACCAAAAATATTTGAACAAGACAACTTATTTTATGATTACAAAAATTAGAATCAAGATCCCCTTTCTAAGAAAAAGATGCTAGTTTCCTATGCTATTCCTTTGATTTCACTCAGTTCTTGTAGCTAAGATATAAATCTTATATCCCACACAGCTTGTTTCTAATCCATCATTTGGGGATGGGTTTGGCTTGGGGATTTGTCTAGTTTAAAATTGAGTCTGCTAGCTTTAAATAGCTACTGTTACTTTCAAGACCTTTTCAATTCTGCTATTGAGAGAAATATCCAAGCCAATTTCATACCCAGCAGGTGTCATGGGGTTAAGCATTTCAGAGTAGTAAAGTGTTGTTTTATTTCTTCTGGAGTTACTAGTCCAATATATTGTGATTTTAAGTAACGTCCAATGAGAAGCCTGTGGTGATTCCTTAGTATAACAGCAAACCAACCAACAAATGTCAGAGGAAAAATACTGTGACAACAGTAGAGAATCTATGGCTTGCTTCTCACTCAACAAGTACAGCTGGTTTTAGTCCTACTATTTTAGACTTCAAAACCTTTTAGGGTGCCAATTTCATTTGCACCTTAGACTCCCACTGAGCGATGTCTTGATGCATAAAGCATTATTTGAGAGGATGTAGCAGTGATTGCAACCCACTACAGAGCAAACCAATTCTTTTTCTACTCCTCTGTTCCTTCTGGCTGATGTTTCAGCTTATTGATTTCAGGATATCATCAAGTGTCAGCCATTCATTTAAAAATCACCATGTCTGAACAAGAGTAATGCCACATAAGTGTTATAAAAATTACACAGGATTTAGTTAAATCTTAATCACTGAATTTCTGAACAGACTGATGATGACAGCTATCATGCTGAAAAATGTCATAATTTATGACACACAGTATGTGTTCTCTGAAAGACTGTAAACCAGTACTTCTGCTTTTACTAGATATTTGAGATGCAGATTGCTATTTTGCATAATTAGGCCTGCCACAAAAGATTAAACTTGTACTAAAAATATGTATCACTATCTAAACACAAAATGTGGGCTTCTTTTTTTCTCCCTCCTATCCTATTCAATCCATATGTCATTCCCTTTTTGTTGTTCTACCTCCGTTCTCTTTATCACTTGTTCTTTGCTTTGTTCTGTTTTCCTTTACATCTTTAGTATTCCCCCCTGCCCTTGTATTTCTAAATTATTATCTATTTAGGGAAAGAAAAGTTCTTTTTAGTATTTTTCCTAGTTTAGTATCGTGCTCAATTCTCTTTGCTTGTCTTGTTTCTTTCTTGATATTATTTGATTCTCCTGATTTCACCTATCCACAGTCTGCAGTTGTCCCCTTGTTCTCCCCTTTTCCAGAATTCCTAGATTTCTGTGCTTCCTCCAACCATATATTTTACTGCTACTTCTATCCATTGGTTACGTGTTCTTCTGCCTCCTTCCATTGAAATACGGAGCAGGGGGTGATATATGTGTGTGTGTGTGTGTGTGTGCGTGTTCAGAATAGTATGACACTCTTCATTTTAAGCAAAGCTTAAATAAACTTGAATGTCTTATACCAGATTGGGTGCACCTGCAAAAATGCTTAAGCAAACCACAGGTATGTATCTAGTATTTTACTGATATGGACAGTGAAAAAGCAGCAATGGACTGCAGATTTTGATGATGAAAAACTAAAGAAAGTATCATTTATAGTGATTAAGTAAAATGAGGTTTCAGTAAAGCAGAAAAGCAAAACTGTATCATGAGGACCTGTTACAGATTTCTGTTCTTGCCAGAGTAGGTAGACTTTGGATCCAGTCTTCACTTAAGCTTACTTAAATTTCAAAATATTTAGTATGTTTCCTTCAAGTTCCTCTCTGACCAGCCCTTCCTCTATTTTGTCAACTTTTGCCCTTGAGCCTAAACAGGAAATTAGGTTAACCTTCCTAGGCATTTAGTTTATATGTTGTTTAAATGGATCTAACTGTAATTTAACTGTCCTGATAAGGTATTTACAGTTTAATTACTATTTGTAAAGACCATCAAGGTTATCTGATTAAAGATAATTTAAATGCAAACTATTATGATTTCCAATATCACCTGTGCCCTCAGAATCAAGTAGTTCATCACTCAATCATGTAGCCCTCAAAGTTACTTGTTTTAGAAAAATCTAAATGCCTTTTGTAAGGTATTGCATTCACACGGCAGGAAATTACTTTGTTACTTGCTAACTTGTTATTAGTATGTCATATACCAGTTCTGAAATATTAATTTATTGTTAAACAATTTTTAAACAGAGAAAGGAACGGAGGCTTGCCAAAGTCATTCGGGTTTCAAGTCTTGTGTTGCAATTCTTTTACTTTATGCACTACCTGCATGCCAAAACAGCGACTTCTTTGCTATCTAGAAGAAATCTATAAATCAAGTAAAACTTTCAGTTTCTGGTTGATACTGGCAATCTGCTGTGACAGACTGCAATATGAACAGTTTGGTAGCTGGGCAAGAGAGTCACTACTAAGGTCTTGCATCCTGCACAGAATTCTTACTAGCAGTTTAAAAAATCTGTTAGTACAATCCCTATTTTAAGACTACAATATTAAAAATCTTGGCTATGAATGTTTAATGTGGCTTAATTAATTTAAATTGTACCAACCGTTAGCTTGCTAAGGCGTTCAATAAGGACTGAGCTTCCAAGGGCCTCATAAGTAGCAATTAAGACTGTGAAATGGGAGCTGTGATTAAGAAAGTAGAGCACTGGTGCCTTCGTCACCATGTTCACTGCAGTACCGCAGCCCTGACCAGGGTAATTGAGCCAGCTGACTGCTGTATATCCAGGCAGTCTCAGCAGTGGTGCTCAGTGGGATTTTGGTCACATTTATAGGATAGCCATCTAGGTACCCTGTTGGGGTCAGCAGAAGGAACATGGCCCAGCCAGCACACAGCAACCTCAACCCAAACTATGCACCATGGGGCAGGTGAATTGCCACCTGAAACTGCAGGTGCTTCTGCATAAGGATTGCTGCCTTCTAAATATACATAAATATAGATGAAAAGAAATGCCGGTGTTCTATTAACAAGGCTAACTATTTAAGCAATTGAAGGAGGCAAAAAATGAGGACAAAGGAAATTGTTTTCTGCTAATGTGGCAGTGAGGTCTAGATAAAGTATCTAAATCTCAGATCCTCAAAGGATTTTGCACATCTCATTGAGGTTCAGCATCCTCACTTGCAGCTGTTTGGTGTCTCTGTCCAGGGCTGCCTAATTGCCTGGTGGTGCATGGCAACCCAAACAGAGAAGAGATGTTAGCATTCAAACTCACAGTTCATTTACCATCTTCACTTCTTCAGTGGTTGGGATATAATGAGATAACTTTCCCAAAATACTCGTATCTGTTTGTGCAGTCAGTTATACCATCCTTTCCAAGTCTGAGAAACCAAACATGGATGTTATCTTGTATGTAACTGATTTTGTGAAAGAAAATAAACATTATAAGTTTCTATTAGGGAATTAATAATAAGAAGAATATAGATTTTTAATCAAAATCCTTCAAAATGCGTGACTCTGAATTTGTCAAAGTTCAGCTCAAAACTCAATGAGAATTTAACTCATAACTGATTGGTTTTAGTCATTGACAGTAACTAGTGCATGCTTATGGAACTTTGGTTGCTCAAGATGTTAGTATTTAGTAACGAAGAGTGCAAGTTCCTGCACCTGGGTTTTGACAATCCCAAGCACAAATAGAGGCTCATTGGAAACTGGATTGAGAACAGTCCTGAGGAGGACTTGGGGGTGTTGGTTGCTGAGAAGCTTAACATCAGTCAGCAATGTGCACTTGCAGTGCAGAAAGCCAGCTATATCCTGGGCTGCATCAAAAGCATGACCAGCAGGTTGAGGGAGGTGATTCTCCCCCTCTACTCTGCTCTCGTGAGACATGATCTGCAGTACTGCATCCAGCTCTGGGGACCCCAACATAAAAAGGACATGGACCTGTTGGAGTAAGTCTAGAGGAAGCTATAAAGATGATCAGGTGAAACACTGGAAAAAGTTGCCCAGAGAAGTTGTGGCTGCCTCATCCTTAGGAGTGTTCAAGGCCAGGTTGCATGGGGGTTTGAGCAACCTGGTGGAAGGTGTCCCTGCCCATGGCAAAGGGTTGGAACTAGGTGAGCATTAAGGTCACCTCCAACCTAAAGCATTCTATGATTCTGTAGTATCTGTCTCTTCCTCATGAAGAAGTAAAGGTAGCCTCATTATTAACGATTTTTATATATATATATATATAAAATTTATATATTTTATATAATAAATTTATGG
>NW_009916214.1:0-15867 GCF_000696875.1 Nestor notabilis | reverse complement strand
AAACAGAAAGCGCGGCGACCGGGTCGTTCCGAGCAATAAAGATACAATAAATCCTTCTGCATTTGATTTATCACGCATTAAGCACATGGTCTCACTTCTGTAAAACCTTGCGAGCCACCGTGCCTTACCGAAGAGGATTTCCTCAGGCAAAAAACAACCCAGCGACAGGCCAATGAGTGCGCTCAGGGATGCCTGCGTGTGCGCTTGCACGCGAGCAGGGGCCTGCTTCCAAGGACAAGTGAGTTTAACACCATGTCAGCCCTTGCAGCTTGGAAGTCATGTAGCACACTGGAATAAAGCGCTCACGAAAGCCAAAGTCGGTACACTCAACTTCCAAACGTTACTGAATTTCACGACGTTAAGTTATTCACCGAACACTAATTAATGACTAAGAAACAAAGCAGAAGCCCATCCCGCTTTAAAGTCACCGTGACTCATTTTCTCTAGCAACATGATATGAGCTTAATGCCTTCCTCGCATGGAGGTGCCAGGATTTGGGCCTACACTTCACTGCCTGTGACACGGTGCATGCAGTGCGCTAAGTACAATGAGTTACAGTATGATACTATTCATTTACACCCCATATTTTTAAGGTGCAATTTGTTAAAAGCATAGTTAACTTTCTTTTGTCCAAAAGCCATTAGCATGCTGTCATCTTTTGGCTGCACGCTGTGCGTGTGTGAGAGCACGATGGGCTCGTTCAGCTGCTGGTGCGATGGCCTGGCGTGCTTCCCTGGTGAATCATGCTCTTGTAGTGCCGTAGGAAACTTCCAACAGGACATGGCCATCAACTCACACACACCCCCCCAACAGAATTAAGCACATCTGCTTCACTAACGTGGCCAGGTAAAATAACTTAGAAAGAGATAAATAACTTCAGGAGGTAAAATTCATGTTGATGGAACACCTATTATATTATTTGTGTTACTGTTTTCTTTTTAAATAAATCTGGTGTTTAATTCCTTGTGCTCAGGGATTTTATGAAATTATGTATATAGAAAGTCCATGCACCTGGAAAGATACTGTCATTTTAAGGTGGCACAAGTGCTACAGTGTGCTTCAAAAATGCTGCACAGCTGTGTTTATAATGCAGGGAGAATATGCCATTTCCACAAACACATTGCAAAAATTGAGCTTCACGCAGTTGGAGCTGACTTCTTTTAGAATAATACAAGAGAGGCAGAGTAAAGGAGGCATTGCTATCTATAGGCACTGAAAACAAATTACCATCTGTAAATTAATTGAACTCTTGAGCGTCTGAAACATCAGACAGGCACAACCCCAGTCTGTGTGGACACGACAAAACAAGAGCTTTACCAAGCACAGTGACTGGCCATGTGTCATACCCTCATTTAGCAAGAAAGAACTGCATACACACTTGCATTTATCTTCTATTACCAGAACAGAAATCATCTGTTTGGAAGAGCTTATAATTTCATGCATGAGATATAAATAAGTAGCACATATGGCTGAACTACACACAAAGGTACGCACGACACCCACTGCAGTGAGATTGGAGGGACATAACTGAGGGAAGACGGAGGCCTGGAATAACCATCTTTCTCAAAACAAATGTATAATTAAAGGAAATACATCACAGCACACCAGCACATTGTACACCCATTTCTGAGGCTCCCCCACGCAAATATATAAAGCAACTATGACCACCATGAAAGTATGATATCATTTTTAAATGCAGTTAGATCTTAAGCAAGAGAAAGAAAGCTTTAATTATTTCTTTCTAATGGTAAACTGCATGAGAGTGAATGCAGCCATTTACAATTCTGACTTGCAAATAATGGAATAATCAGTATGCACAGTTCACTTATTTGCTGATGAAAGAAAGGAAATGCCTTTGATTTAAATGTTCATGCTAAAAAAGAACAACAAATCAAACACAAAACCGATGTTCTTGGGCTCCAATGCATTTTTTTTCTAGTGACAGAAACATGACCTCCTTTTCTACCTCAATACTTGCACAACAAACACTTTTAACTTCTTAAGCTACATCCCATCACAGGAAGGTTAACTGTCCTTTTCTGATGTTTTATATGCAGTGAAGTCAGCAAATGCTGGTGGGAACTGGAAGGATGCTGGGGAACAAGGCAGCACACAAAAGATGCGCAGCACCTTCTCTGTTTCTCTGAAGCCATTGGGTCCCAGGTCTGTCTTGCACACCCTTGCTCTCAGCATTTTCAGCAAGAAGGAAAAGGGAGAGGAACAGTCACTGCCACAAGCTCTCATTTTAGCTCAATGTATTTCTGCCAGCAAATCCAGCAGAAAAGCAGGTGGTCTTCACTGATTTCAAGGCATTAAAAAAATTCCTCTTATGAGGAATCTCAGTGCTACTGCTCCCAATGTGCTTATACTCTGTATGTCTAAGTCTACCTCACTGTATGCAGCAAATCAAGAAGAAAATGAAGTTGACTTCAGTAGTACGAGTTTTCTCCAAGAACTTGTCTACCGTTTCTCCTGTTTAATCAGTCACTATATAACATTTTACTTCTTCCTTTTTTTTTTTAATTGCTTTCTAGCATCAGAATTTATTCACAAGTGAAGAAATCAGTACTGATTATTACTACATAAAATACTGAAATCTACAGTTTCAAGCTTTTTTTCCTTAATATCATTATTATGTAATACAATTATACCAAAATCATCTTACTTTTAATTATCTGCTTTAACAATTAAACAAAAATACAAAATGAGACATTGCTAAGGTTAAGTAACAAGCCACTGGCAACTGGAAGAGGACACAGGTCCCTTGACTCACACACCAGCATTTCACAGGTTGGATCAACTATTTAGCACACCAAAGTCTGAGAGAACATACAAATGTCTGTGACTCTTTCTTTGCTATGTAGCAGCAGACATGGATGCCAAAAACTAGAAAAAGGAATGACAGTTTTTATTTTTAAACTAGTGAACCATTATTTGCAGTAGGAAACAAACTACAAAGTTATGCCAGTTCTATTTTAGCAAAAATACAAAACTTCTGACTTTGATTTAGCAGTGAAAAAACAATCAATCCATTAATGTTTTACAGTACTGAACAAAGGATGTACATTTATTATAGAAATCAATATGAAAGGAATTCATGCATGTAGCTAAATTTACTGTAATGCTTTGAAATTACCAACGAGTTCTTTTTTGTCCCAATCCTTGATGACAAATACTGATCACTTTCAAATAACATTTCAAGCCCTGCCCTTGTTCTGACCAGGATATATGCCAGCAAGTCAGGTTAGGTAAGTACCAAGGGAAAAGAAAGGTCAATGATGGAGACACATCTGAGAAGTTCACAGATGGGAAAAGAGACTCTCTGATCAGCTCACCCTGTTATCAAGATGTGCTGACACTTCTATACTTTTTAGGCCTTTGCAATAGTCCATTTTTCATAGTATATGTCAACCTATTTTTTTCTCTGACAAGCTGCAGAAGTATTTATAATTTTTATTTTCTGTGCATGTGTCTATCCTCCCTCTTAATACTAAGGCTTACAATTTATTTATTTTTTTTTTTTTTTCGTGGAAGTGCTTGCTGTGTTTATATGAAGGTAAAAATGTGCAAGCCAGTTTTCACTGATGAAAAGAGAGGAGGACAAGCAAGGGTTTATTCAACACCTGTACCGGAGTGGCCTTTGCTGGAGTGACACCTAGTGGGGTACATCTCTCTTGGTCTGTCCTGACAATCAGGAGAGCAGAAATTTCAAGGTCCAAACATGCTGAGATGAAGCCTGCTTATCATTAATGTTTCTGTCCACTGGAAGTGCTCAACGTTGACCAAACTTTGGCCAGGCTGGTGCATACAGCTTGAGGTCAGGGGGAGGATGTCTGGGGAGTAGTAAACGCTTAATGCCATAGCCTAGAGAAGAAACTGGGATCCTACTTTGGTGGGGGGCACAGAAGGGGCATGTGTGTTGTGTATCTGTGCCTGACTTCCACACACTGTCAGAATGAAGAATTGCTTCTGAAAATGCCATTATATTTAGAGCAATATGATCTACAGTAACTACAGGAATTACTGTTCCTCTTTGCGCCCTGCTGCTATCAGATATACCCAGAAGTCTTAGATAACTAAGCAGTGTTGCATATCTGACTGGTAGATGCATTTGGCTCTTTGGAGGGCAGCAATGACCCATATGTACAGTGTTTTTAAGAAAAAATATAAACAAGGATTATTTTTCTGGTACTATCCACAAGCAAGTTAAAGAAAAAAAAAACCAAACCAACCATCATTTGCTTACACATGATAATCTAGCCTGGTGCAAATAGAAGGGGGTTACAGTCTTTAAAACAGAAATCTTGCTAGATAAATGACATAATCACTGTGTGGCGGTGACTTTTTAGTAAAACATCATATTCTTCTCTTTTATGCTGCTCAAAAGTATCAAAGCTAGAGTAGTTGCAATCCATCAGTATTAGTAAATGAAACCTTTCGAGTCCAGACCCAATTTTTACATTTGCAGCTAGCAGTAACAAAAAATAGTAATTTCCTTGGTCTCAAATTCATCTTGTTTTAGTATCTTGTACTAGGAATTACAAGCTTTAAAAGCAGACTTGAAAGTTCAGCAAGAACAGCATTTTTCAGAAAAAAGCACATATATGACATGTATGAATAGCACTATACTTCTAGTTATTTTGCTGACTATCAGATAATCATATCTCTGTAGGTAACTTATGATTCATGTATTTGGACAGGGAATGCATCATGCAAAAAGCAGGCCCTTTTCCTGGAAAATCTGTTAATCGTATCTGCAGAGGTATCTTACTATTCTAGGGCTGCAGTCTTAGGGAAATGGACCTAGAACTTTGGCCTACACATGCAGCAGAACACTTCAATGCTTTTAGCATATTAGTACAGTAACATTATACAACTTAAGACGAAGTGTTTACTAAGAGTTCCCATCTATCTTATGAAACAGGAAATAATTTTATCACAAGATCAAAACAGAAAAATCCTGTATCAATCATACTCAAGTCAGCAGTCTTGAGAGACTTCTTGAGAGAAGTAATCTTTATACATGAAGCTTCCTTCTGCAGTTGTACTATCCAGTGTTGTACCAGTCTGAGGGAAAAGTTAATGATGCTTCAAAACTAACTAAATAAAACCCAAAAACTCCATTCTTAAGATGCGTGTAATGCGCACTTGCAGGGCATTAGGCATAAGTTAGAAACAGGTAACTCATTTCAGTACACTAGAAACCCTCAAATGTTTAAATATCATTTTGTGTCTAGGGTCTGAAGACAGCTTTTCATCTGTATGAACAGGACTTCTGGACACAGTGCCTCTTGTTCAAAAGTAAACTTACTGACTCGCTTACCCACAAATTATTATGTATCTATTCATGTATCTGTTACAGGCTGGTGAGATGGTCTGGGACATTCAACAGATTAAAGCATCCATCCCATTTTGAAGTTGATTTAGATCCATGAGTTAATACATAAAATGATTGATAGAAAATAATGACCACAATGGAGACACACTCATTTGATTTATACGGGATTTTGTTGAACGGGTGCACCCTCTTGTGGAAGTCTCTTACATCAGTACAAACCATGTACTGATTTAACTGCCAAGGCCGAGGCAGCACTTCATACAACCTTACGTAATATGAGAAATACAAACTGGTTCATATAATACCATGTACCTTTTGAGAGTTTTTTTGAAGTTAATTCTAAACCGCTGATGATTCTGGCACACATGGATCCTGCCCCACAGTAGGTAGTAATGTATGGATGTCAGTGCTTTGTTCCTTCTCCTTTAGGCTGACTCCCATTTAAATGAATAGGAAGGGAATGTTCCTTTATAATGCAGTGTTGGCCAACTCAAATTTAAACAGTTCTAAAATTGACAGTTCTATCTAACAGACAGCTAGTATACTATTCTATATGCAAATAACGTCCATTCTTAAACCAAAAGTCCCAGCAAATTATAAAGGTATGCCTTGAAGGTAGCAGTATTTTACATCTGAAAAAACAGCTAAGAGCTGCTCACTTTAGCAAAACTTAATTAGAGCTTTAGTTACCCAGTGAAACACTGATTCTACAAAGGCCTGCAACACCCTTGAAAAGTTGAAGGTGTGAATGAAGATCTCTGCAGACATCCCTTGAAAAGGTCAATTCTTACAGTATAAAAGGGAGTAGTATTATAAATTTGACTGCCCTTTCTCCCAACCTCTGCATGATTCACACAGCAAGGAGGAAAATTCACATATTAGGTTAAAAATAAAATGAATGGAAGAAATTAACACCAAATTCAACAAAACTTCTTTTTTTTCCCTCTAAGATTCAGGAGATGAAGAACAAAAATCTGAAGCTCCGGAAATAATGTTCATGTTCAAATCCTCAAACTTAGTTGTGCTTTCTGCAAATGGCAATAATAATGGAAAATATCCACAAACATATCATGTGCATCCAGTGGGCTAGGCATAGTTCCAGCTCACCTGTAGCACACAATTCTAACCCTGAATAATGATACAAACCCATCTGGAAGAAAATGGGGCAAGTCCTTCATTTTGCCTAATGCATATGTAAATAACCAACAAGAAGAGAGACACATTGCTTTAGAGATCCCGCATGTCTTCCTTCAGTATGGCACAGCATACAGTTTGTCTTAGTGTTGACTCCCAGATCCTCCCTGCTGTGGATACTGTGAACAGCTGGATGAATACAGTCTGCAGAACACATAAATAAAACCACAGTGTTAGACAGCATCATGCAGAAAACAGCAAAATGATTGCTATATTCAGCAGATGTTCTTTGTCTGAAACAGCCTTAAGTGACTATAAGCTGGAGAGATGCTCTGCTCTACATTTTACAGTAAGAATATGCTTGTGAACGATTATTTCTTTATGGAAGAATTACTGTGTGGGAGTACACTATAAATGCTTTATTTCTAGAGTTCAGGAGTCTGTGGGTTGCTGAAATCAGGATTCCAGAAGGGTACAGCATACTGCCTTGCTATATTAATTCTGTTCGTGAAGATTTTTTTCTTTTACACTTCCTAAGGGTTTTTAAATTTAGAAAAAACATAACCTGGAAGAATTTCTTCTAACATATAGGTCCAGGTTGAGTTTAGCAATGATTGACTAGCTAGAAAACACAAAACTAATTCTATTTTCTGTGGATAATCTCCAATCTATACTAATAGATTGATATTAACGAACCTGAATAATTCTATCCAGACCCAGCTCAAATATGCATCACACTCAAGCTCACCACAGGCATGTAGCTATACTGCTGCAAAGAGCAGTTCTGTACAGCTGTGCCACAGAAGTTTTGAACTGCTTTCTCATAAGCTTTATATTACGTTCAGCAGACCCAACCTGGAGCAGAACTAGACCACTGCAGACACCTGAGTGGCTGTCTGTCATGGTTTAAGCCCTGTCATCAGCCTAGATCCTGTCCTATTCATTATATCTAGCTCCACACCAGACTTCCTGAATCCAAAACAGCTGCTGCTGCAGAGCGCACCTACACATACCTGGACCTTGCTTTCTTGCAACAGATTATCCTCTGAGAGCTTTCTGTCCCAGCCACAAAGTCATGCCCTAGCATGCACTAGCACTGCTACACTCACCCTGACTCCTACAGAATCCTGAGTATTAGTATTAATCAGATTGCATATCTCCATTTTATTCACTATAGCTGGGCTCAACCATTACCTGAAGTCTAAAGCTGGCTGGATATGGTTTCTATATACTTCATTCTGTACAGACCATTAGAGTGAAATGGGCATTACCATGATGAGTTCACATGTTCGTGATGGTTAGTCCGTGTTACATATGGTTACCAATAGTCATTCAGAAGATGAAGTAGTCAGAAATACCCCCTTTTATTCATTCATCCAAACATTCTTCACATGATACTTCAGTTTCTAGTTCATCCTTCTTACTTTAGATATTAGCATTTTAGGAACTATCAGCACAGGGATGGCCAACTTTTCTGACTACACATTACAGGTTAAAATTTTCTATGGCTAAGATCCAGAAGACGTCTGCTGAACTCAAGGGTGCAGGAATGGGAAACCCCAGAGCTAACTCACAGGTGTGAACTGACACCAACCACCATGAGATCCTCCTACACTGCTGAACGATGGAGCAGTAGTGGGTGGGTGCCCGGATGACACATTTCAGACTCAGAAATCCCATCTGGCTGACTTGCTCCCACTAAAAGGGATTCAGACTGCGGAATTGGACCGGCATAATCCCACTGCAGATCACCTTATGTATTCCTGGTGTAGGAACTACACGTGAGCTCTTTATAGTCTGCGTGCTATTAAAGAGACAGGCTGACTATCCCACATTTAAACAATTGATTGCCTGGCATCCTTTGTGCCTGAATACATAATCACAGGCAGCAACTAAATACTTGGTTCCAGACTTTGCTATGTAGCCAGCAACAAACCTTGACCCTACACCAGTGCTTCAACAGTCTCAAGTCACACCCTTCCCTCATTTTGCCATTCTACTGCCTACCAATTGTCTTCCACGCACACAAAACACATACATTAAAGGCCTATTCATTCAACTTCCTCAGCCTCTCCTAGTGCAGCAGAATTAATGACACAGCTCCCTTACTTTCACCCCGTATTTCTCCACCACATCATGAAAGGAAAGCATACAGCACCTTTGCATTAGGTGGCACACCCAGAGCTGCATGTCTAGAAGAGTTCTCCTGAACAGGTGACAGAGTTCCCCAATGGCCTCCACAAAAGAAATGGCTTGTCTGCCACCCTTGGATCACATCTGGCTGCAAAGTGTACATATGCAGAGTCAGTCTGCACAAACACCCACGGGACCCAAACCAGGAGATTTTGGGCTTAACCAGAATAAAAAGTGGTATGCAAAAGGATGAAATAGACTACCATAATTCTTTATTTCCTGTTTTTAGAAGCTTTTATTGGTATTATCTGCAAGATACACCTGAAGATTTCAAAGCAACATGGGCACCAGACCTCAGTGTTTGAGAAACAGATGCTCTAAATCTTGAATATTAGGTTTACTTGTATTTGTAGAGTTTAGCTATTTTCCAAATACTGCATTTGATATTGCTTTTCAAAAGTGTGTTCTTTCTGGGATAAGTGCTCAGCAAGGCAGCCCCCTGAGAATCTATTAATAGACAATATTTAATTCACTTAGTCTACATGCAGAAGAACCTATCAACCAAAATGTTAAAAAATGCCAAAGGAGGAAACTAGAGCAGATGAGGCCATTTCAAAACACCAAAAATGGGTCACATATGCTACACTGAGCTCTCTTCAGATACAGCAAGTGTCACAGAAATCCAGCAATTTCCAGCTTTTAGAAATTAAAGATGAGCGTAGCAATCCATTATTTCAGTGCAGCATCCTCAGAAGGTGAAAGAGAACAGCTCATGAAGACACAACACTGGATAATGTACTCTACTTTGTTGACCTCAATGATTATTGTAACATTGTCCCATTTCCTAACACAGAGGACAACTGTTTTGGTTTCAGCTGTGACAGTTACTTTTCTCCTTTGTAGTAGCTGGTGCGGTGCAGTGCTGTGTTTCAGCTTTAGTCTGAGAACAATGCTGACCACACGATGTTTTAGTTGTTGCTAAATAGCGCTTACTCTAACTCAAAAACTTCTCAGTCTCTCATGCTCTCCAGAGAGGAGGGGCACAGGAAGCTGTGGGGAAGCAGAGACAGGACACCTGACCCAGACTAGCCAAATGGGTATTCCGTACCACAGCATGTCATGCCCGGTGTGTAAACTGGGGAGAGTTACCCGGAAGGGCAGATCACTGCTCAGGTTGGGCTGGGTGAGTGGGTGGTGAGCAATTGTATTGTGCATCACTTGTATTTATTGGTTTTTTTCCTTTCCCCTTTCAGTTTTATATTCTTTCCCTTTCTTATTTCCCTTACCATTATTAGTAGCAGTAGTTTTATATTATACTTTAGTTACTGGACTGTTCTCATCTCAACCCACTGGGTTTAGATCCTTCCAGTTCTTCTCCCCACCCTGCCCAGAGGGGGAAGGGGAACGACTGCATGGTGCTGAGTTACTGGCTGGGCTTAAACCACAACAGCAACTCAGACATTCTCCATTCTCTTCCCCTTACAGAGTCATAGATTCTTTGCAAACCCACACCCAGATAAGAAAGCTATCCTCTCAAAACGGTGTCTGGAAGCAAAATTGTATTAAGCCTGTGCCATTCCTTACCAGCCCCAGACTGCCCCTCCAGCTGTGACAGCTGTGCTCTTTTGAGGGCTACATTCTAAATCACATTAGGGAACTGGTTTGGCTGAAAAAGTATACAGCCAGACTGTGTCTCCACTTTTAAACCTCAGACACCACAGAATGCTTCCAAAAAAAAAAAAAAAAAAAAAAATAAAAAGGCACAGCACACAGAATTGGAAAGCTTCTCATCCAACTAGTTCACATAAAGATAGAAAGATAGCCAGAGCTGCTCAGTTTGAGTGTCATGCATGTTTATTCAAAGAAGGTTTTTCTTTTGTATTTCAATAATCCCCAATCTGTTGATCCCAAACTCAGAACACTAATCCCTTACCACATGATAAATTTCAATACATCCAAGTAAACTCAGGGATTTCAGAATATTAGAAGAGTTGAATTTTGAACAAAGAGGGGGTTTTCAATCTTAACTATAGTGAAGCTTTTGCTCTGCTCTAATCTAATTCCTGGACGTAGCTTAGTCCACAGGCTCTACAACGAATGCCATTGAGAAAGTTAGTCTGAATTTAGATTCAGATGTGAATGTGAAAACCTAGCAGTTTTCAAAACTATGGAATTTCTTTCCAAGTGTGTGTGGGGCGGGAGATGTCAGAGGAAACACAGAAGAAAATCTGTCCAGATTTCTTATAGTGAGAATGAGAACACACAATTTCCCCTGAGAATTGTAATAGACAGCTTCAAGATTAAGTCTTAGTCACAAAATTTCTAGGCTGTATCTACACTACTAGGACGTGTTCTCAATTTCAGTGAATTACTTAAGTTAAAACAACAAAGTAGACAGAGGTCTTCCACTTACATGAAGTGAAATGGTTCAGCTAGAACAATTAAATAAGGGCAAAAAGAAGTGATCACCCCCAGGGGACTTGACAGTGAAACGGTTACCAAAAGTAAATGATATTGTTTTGTGCTTAACAATATCCCTTTTAGAAAAGCAAACAAAACCACAATGGTTGGTAAGTAAGCAGCAAAATTAATGGCTGCAAGGGTCAGCCAAGTCAATGCTTTAGCTTTAGATGTAGGTTTACAATGTAGTTGCATAAAAAGGTATTTTCATATGAATAGGATTGTTCCTCTGGCTGTTGTATGATTTAAACTAAAATTCATACAGTCCTATGGCATGCAGATAATGAACTGAAAAAGATGCAAGAGACTGCATAGATGCTTCAAGTCCACAGTAAAACACCACATCCAGGGTAAACAAGGCACAATATCCAATTCAGACTAACTTAAAAAGAGGAGAACATACACACCCCCAAGTACAACAGAGCATACACCACTGGAACTATTGAAAAAAACATGTGCAAGCATGTGGAGACAACACCAGGTGAGACTCTTATTTCCTGAAAGACAGCTGGACTTACTGCTGTCTTACTGTCCTGGGTTCAGCCACGACACTTACTTTCACTTACTTTCTATAACCATCTGAAATAAACAGTTTTAAAGTGTCATGTGTCTGTTAAGTGTAACTGAAGATTTACTCTCACAAACTAATGTTATAAAAGCAAAGTACAGAGAGGGCGTGTTGAAGTCCATGTTGAGAACATTTGTTTTGTTACAGAGATAATTCCACACAGCACATCATATTCTTTGTTTCTTTTACAAACATAAACTGTACAACACAGAGATCAGCTATAATCACTACTGCGCTGACATGTATTTTAATCACAAATATTACTTTCTGTGGGACTCAGTATTCTTGCCACTCAGTATTTCTTCTTGATAACAACTAACAACTGTTATTGTTGGAATATGATAGTGATCACTACCCTGAAAAAGACACATTTCTGTCTAAGGGTTTTTAAGAATTCTTTTGTTAAACAGAATGTCAGCTTTTTGTTAAACAGATGTCAGCTAACTAACAAGTGAACAATTCACTTAGCCATAAGAAATACTGGGACATCCTAGTATTAACTCTGGGTGACAGCAAAAATGGTCCTATTTGGTCTGTTCACACATAATGTATTGATGTCAGGCAAGTTTTTTCTAAAGGTTTTGAAAGCTAAAAAACAGTTATCAAGTCTCTTTGAACTAGATTAGAAGGACTGTATAAACCATCAAGCTGTAAGTGCCTGTAATCTTTACAGCAGAGCTATGCTAAGAAAGAACCACAACTCAAAGTGATCCAGAATTTTCAATGCAGTGGAGAAGTCTTACTTGCAGAAACAATTTCTGTGGGTGGGTTCCCAAGGGTTTAGGTAGGCGCAGCTGGGCAAGCCTCAGCAGAGTCTGATAGAAAGGTCACTTTATGCAACATGAAGAAATGCAGCAAATGTAGCTTGAAAGAACTGCTACACAAGATTCTGTAATATAGTTATTTGATAGAACATATCAATAAAAAGAGGGAGAGAAAGTAATAAAGAGATGTTCAGAAAGTTGCTAACCAATGACCAGTAATAACCAAGATGCT
Organism: Nestor notabilis; assembly: GCF_000696875.1. Lineage (NCBI taxonomy): Eukaryota > Metazoa > Chordata > Aves > Psittaciformes > Psittacidae > Nestor > Nestor notabilis. Next base: position 3,238 of record NW_009916214.1, on the reverse strand, counting down.
CAAGACTATTGCTAGATGAGTACATCTACACAACCTCAGGCATCCACTGCTGAAACACCCAACTCCTCCCACCCCACATGCAGTCCAGGCACCAGTTTCATCCCAGGTATTCCCACACTGACCCACTGGAGGCACACATGAGAAAAAGAACCATTATCTGATCAGAACAACTCTGCACCATGGTATTGCTTTTGCTACTGGAGCAATAAAGGCTCATAGCTCATCTGCCCTAGGGCACCTATTCCTAGTGCTGTTGTGGTAAGGAAAGAGCCACCACAGCAGCTTTCTTCTTGTGTTCTTGACCCACCTGCGGTTGCTCCTTGTCTGGACTGTCTTGCAAGAACCTCCCCTTCTGTGAATTACAGATTCTTTTAGGATTTCGACACCTAGAGGAAGAGATGGCACAAATTAACCAACTGAAAAAAACCCCTAGTAATAAGTTATGGACTCACTGTGGGGCGGAGGTGGGGTGGGGGGAGGAAGAGCTGTCTTTTTTTTTTTTTTTGTAAGATAGTCATATTTATGAAAACCACTCTTAGACGTTGGGACATTTAGGCTCATATTGGCACGAAAAACGACAAATAAAACTCTGCTAAAGAGCAGACTTATTTACTGTTAATCGCTTGCCTAGGAGAGTCTACCTTCCAATTCAATGTTTCGGAGTCTATATGTCACACTGATAAGTGACAACAATAAAACAGACAAAACAAATCCTGCTGGGAAATGTCACTGCCATCTTAAGATTTGGTCCAGCTTAGAGATTTAGAGAAAAAGTGAGAGAAGTAAAGAAAATCCATACATTTACAGAGTATTTATTACTGCTTCTGAGTTTTTGAAAAAAATTTGGTAAGAAACATACTTCATAAGTTATAAAGATAATGGCATTAGTATTTCTATTATCAGAACTTTTGCTTTTGGGTCATTGAGCCGTTGTTCCCCTGATTTTGATGCCTTATGTTCCCAGCACTTTATGAATGAGGATTCAGATAGGACAATGCAAATTTAGGCACTTAAACAAAAACCTGAATTATTCTGACAGAAATTGGTTGTCCAATTTACTGTTAGGGAAGCCACTAGGACATACATAGAATGAGTATGAAGCTCCAGTGACAGGTTTGTTGTATGCAGAGTTCTGCTTAAAGATACAGTTTGCCAGTGCAAAGTGTCCATTTGTTTTTTTTCAATAAAATATTTCATCATTCCACTGCCTAAAACAATGTCATACTTCATCTTAATGGAGAGGCAGATGGTCACCAGGCAGATTTTGTTCCAAAACAACAGCATGCTTCTCACGTAAACCCAGACCAAGAACAGAAAGTTAGACTTCATTACATTCGACAATAGAAAACAAATTCACCCACATGAGAGGAAGGAAGAAATCTGTGCAAGTACGGAGTCAATGATTACATCCGAATCTTGAAACAATTTTAATCTTTCCCACAGTTTCCAGCTACTTTATATGACTCTTAACAATGTTCTTTAATAAGAAAACTCATATGATTGGTAACGTTGAGCAGTGATGTTACCTACCATGCGTTTAGTTTTAATGTGTTTTACAAAGAAACCAAGACTGGTTTCCACTCTTTCTGGAGCATCATCCTCAGCACAGATTTCAGAATGCCATCTAACGGGCAAACAGCATTCCCCACCAGTGGAAGCCAGGAACGGCTGAAGCCATTTCAGAACAGGTTACTATAACCCAGAGATGCAGGGCATATAGTACAGAGACATGAGAAGGAAAAGGTATCCATGTGTTTCACGTAACAGATACTCATAAAAAATAAATCGGTGAAAGTCATGGACATTTGCAAATCCAGCAAAGCACACACATGCGTCTGCTGTGCACAGGCAGATGTTTCTGCTGAGACTCAGAAATTCTGCAGTTCATCTGGTCAGTTAATGTGCCGCTAACCCAGCTTGGGAATGTAAAGGCATTTTCAAGCCAAGAAGGAAGGTCTTGTCAGCAGAAGGGTACCCCCCATAGCTGTCCGTAGATAATACATTAGCAATACCATTCTGCTAGCACGTATGTCCTGGGTTCAGCTACAGCAGTCATTTTTTCTCCTTCTTAGTAGCTGGTGCAGTGCTGTGTTTTTGACTTTCAGTCTGGGAACAATGCTGATAACACCGATGTTTTTAGTTGTTGCTAAGTAATGTTTACTCTGACCAAGGACTTTCTCAGTCTCATGCTTTGCCAGAGAGGAGGGGAAGCCAGGAGGAAGCAGAGACAGGACACCTGACCCAAACTGGCCAAAGGTGTATTCCATACCACAGCACGTCATGCCCAGCATAGAAACTGGGGGGAGTTACCCGGAAGGCCCAGATCGCTGCTCGGGTCGGGCTGGGTATCGGTCGGCGGGTGGTGCGCGGTTGTGTCCTTTTCCCTTGTTATTCCTCTTATCATTATTATTGGTAGCAGTAGTGGTTTGTATTATACCTTAGTTACTGGAGAGCTGTTATCTCAACTCGTGGGAGTTACATTCCTTCGATTCTCCTCCCCCTCCCTCCGGGAGCGGGGGGAGGAAGGAAAAGGGGGGGAGTGAGCGAGCGGCTGCGTGGTTCCAAGTTGCCGGCTGGGCTTGAACCACGACAACGTAACATTCAGTTCACTTTGAATCCTGAAAATCCACTCCCAATTTGGCCTTGGAAATTTGTTCAGAGGTTAAAAGCCAGAGTCGTACTACATTTAAGTGTTTTATAGAACTCCACCATAATGAATGATGATTTTTCATTATATAAATTTGACTGCATTACCAGCTGACATTTCCTTATTGTGTGCACCTCATATCTTTTCTTGCAAGCAAAGATTAGCTACTGGGGGGAAATAAGTTGAAGAATTTCTTTAATTAAATCTTAAAGATATGTGCTTTGGTAAATAAAGCCTCCTTACAAACGTTCCAAATATTAAGGATAAAGCGCTGTTCCATGAGACAAGGAGTTCTACAGTTGCCCCAGGCCATCAGAGCCACATCCCAAAAGCTGTGTAACATTGGCGAGCCCTTTCAAGCAAGGCCTTGTGTCACATCGGCCAGCCCTTCACAGCAAGGCGCTGCTGTTAATCCCTGAAATTTCTGTGGGCTCCCACAGGCTTTCGTCACTGACTGTAGATTGAGCGTTTGGAACAGACCCCCTTCTGTGGCTTCCCAAACTGGTGTGTGTGAGGGAGATTAGGGAACACTTCAAGGAGTTAAAACGACAAAGAAACGCTTTGCATAAGCATGACTAGACTTGAATGTGT
>NW_009916213.1:16742-19767 GCF_000696875.1 Nestor notabilis | reverse complement strand
CTCAGCATTCTTTCCAGGAGAATCTGCTCCTGGATTTTGCCATTAACTACATGCAGTTCCTGTAAAGAAAAAATATACGTCTGTCATGGTTTAAGCAGCTGAACCCAGGACAATATCTTAAAAATATTCTTAGCTATGTGCAATTTCTGTAAAGTTCTGTATGTAACTTTTAGGATTTGACCTGGTAGTCAGAAAGGAGCTGATGTTGAGCCTGGACAGGCAGAATCCACTCCTGGGATCCTGTAGCATCTTTGTAAAGCTGTTGGGGGCAAAAGTAACTATTCTTCAACCAGATATGAAGCAGAAGATATATGTATGTGTTTACTGATCCCCTTAAATAACACTTGAGTCTGGGCTTCTCTATTCCCTGCATCCTTTATAAGCTAGTTACAGAAACACAAAACAAATATGCTTAGTAAACATTCTGCCAAATAAAGGTGGGAGTAGAAGGCAGCACACTTACAGTGTGTTCCTGAGAGAGTACAGGTGTGTTGTGCTTGGCCAAACACAAGTTTTCCTGTGTATTTCTGCTTGTGTGTAGCCAAGCTGGAGCTCCCTGAGGAAAGATGTAAGGAAAGCTCATCAGGGACTGAGTGTGGGTTATCTGGGAGAAGTACACCTTTTGGATTTTCTTTTTATATCATTGTGACTTTCCCTCACTATGTAGAAAAGGCATCATATGTATCTTGGCAGCTGGGCTTCGGGAAAAAGCAGCATGCTGCTTGGGGTAAACACCTCATGTCCTGGAATGATCAAACTGCAGGAGAGTCTTCTGAAAATCAGAAACAAAGTGCAGTGTTTGTGAGTGCTTTACTCAGAAGGAAGTGACTTGCTGGAAAACATGCAGGTTTCTGTCAGACTTTCAGGAAAAAGCCAGGGTTTTTTGTGACAAAGTGGGGTTTTCTTGTGAAAAACCACCTGTATGCAGGTGACATATGACAGTTTTGTCCTGGACAAATGACCACGCTATTACGCTGCAACTATTTTCTGATTTCTCCAACAGCCTACAAAGGAGAACACCATGGCAGCAGAAGAATTAAACTCTCACAGGGTTTTCAGGATCTGCCCTTCCCTTCTGGCCATTCACCTTCCTGTGTGACTGCGTGTATGCAAGGGGAAACTACACAGCTCTAGTCTAGGATGAGGGGCTGGAGAAGCACATGGAGGTTGGTGGCTGCAAGGTTGCCATGAGACCATGCTAAGGAAGCAGAGATTTTCCTTGAAACCAACCAAAGGAGATAAGAAATGGACTTCAGCCTCAGAAAGATAATATCCCTTCAAACATGTTATGACTAGTTTTAAAGCTGAAATCTTTACAAAAATGAGTACTTGCTTGACGGTGTGTTCCTGCTCCTGCCGTATGTGCTTCATTGGTTCATTTATGAAGAACTGACATTTATAGTGTCATTATTCTAAATTATTTGGGTTCTTTTATGTCTAAATATGCACATTTTTAAAAGGATTTTTTCATTTAAATATATAAAGTGACTATATACAATATATTTTGGGCAGTAGATCAGAAGACTTTAGTTAGGTCTTTTTTCCATGTCACCTTCTAAGGGGAGTACACGTTAAACTGCATAGTTTGCATGACAAAATAAGTACAGCTTTTCATCATCAGTGATTCTCAAAGAAAGCCTAGTTCTCTAAAGGGACACACAATCCTCTGCTGGATGGTGCTCTGAAAGCAATCTAGATATTTCTCTATTAAATAATAGTGCAAAGACAGATATTCCTCATATTGTCATTGAAGAAGCCCCTGAATGAGCTCCTGAGGAATTTGGGTTGGAGATTACTTTCAGATTTGTAATAGATTGGTGTCTTTTTAAAGCGTGTGTGCGCATGTGCCTGCATGCATGCATTTGTGTGTGTTTATGCAAGTACATGTGTGGATAGATATAAAAAAACCTTGTGGTCAAACATCAGTCAAATGAACATAGTCTGTGTTTTGGCTTAGACTGGCAAAGAGGAAATTAAATGCTTCGAAGGATTATTAAACCATTCTAAAAAAAATGGAACATTCAAACATGAATAGGAAAAACATGAAGCAAGGCAGGAAGACAAAAGAGAAAGGCATGCATTTAAAACTAAACCAAAGATAAGTGTCCTGGTTTCAGACTTTCAGGAAACACTGAATGGCAAGCTTGGTCTTGACTGAGTATTGGATATCATGATTTTAAAACGTGAGCAAGGCATCATAGCCAAAGGAACACCTCAGAAGAGTTACTTACCACTTTTCTCAAGCTTTCCCTTTCTCCTTCTAGAGCTATCACTAATGCACTTCTTCCACTAAATGCCTCTCCCTTCCTAATTTTCATAATACAAAATTTTGCTTTGATACCCACAGGGGTGTTAGGTGAGCACAAGAAGCTGCAGCTCCTGGGAAAGGGGAGTCAGAGTACGCAGCCCTCAGGAAGAAGGAAGGTCAGTTTGCTTTTTTTCTGGCTGCTACACAGCTATTTTCCTTTTGCTAGTAAGGAGTGGATACATCTTTTTTTCTCCTCTTTTCTTTTAAATGGCAGTGAAGGTGATCTGAATTGACTTTAACGTCTTTAAAAGACCTGTTCTTAGTATTCTTCAGATTGACTCCAAAAATTACTCTAGAACCTTTGGAGTAGCATGTTTTAACAAGCGTAGGCTAGGCTGATTATACTCTTAGAATGAAATAAATAGCTGATAAGAAAGTCAAGGCTTTACTTTGCCCTCAAACATATTGGGTTAACATCAGCCAAAAGTAAAACCTTGGACTGCCAGAAAATACTCAAAAAATTAATACTGCTGTGTCCTAGAGATTCCTCTGCAACAGAACCCTGAGGTTTGGGGGCTTCTTAGCTCTGCAGTACCTTTTCCTCTTACCTGTTAGCACTTTCTTTGAGGACAGGGTATGATATTAGCTTAAGCTTCTGCTAAACAGCCCTCAGTAGTCCAATTTACAAAGTAGGCCTGGAGAGGCTTTTAAGTAAAATCCCATTACAATTAACTGGAGAAATTCTTGACTTTCTAAACACCTGTATCTTTTGGCCTG
>NW_009916213.1:0-16711 GCF_000696875.1 Nestor notabilis | reverse complement strand
CTCTTTCCCAAAGTAGCTACATCCAGTGTGCTTCAGACTCTTTAGCAAATTATTGCACTTAGGTTTGCTTTATTGTTCTTAGTTTAGCATCTTTATCATACCTTTATAGCCAGTTGAACGTTTTTTCTTGGAAACTAATCATCTAAAAAACATTTATTTTCTGTGGATGGTTCATTGTCAAAGTGAACCTATTTTTGTAAACACCATAATAATTTGCCAATATTTTCTGGATGACTTAAAAAAATTTAGCCTCCAAGTTATTGGTGCATTGTTCATATCAGCTATTATACTTGTTCTGTATTCACAGTTCCTAAAACACCTTGGTTTTCTGCTTTTTGCAATTTTGTTTTTTAAAGCATGAAAACAACTGTAACGAATCATAGCTACTATCTTGGAGGAAAATAAAGCTCCACTCCTTCCCCTCAAATAGGAATCCCTTCACTTGCAAATAGCAAGTTATATGGGAGAATAAAATGTTCCAGCCAATTTTCCAAACCGTTTTTGTTTTCACACTCCTTTGCTTAAAAGACAATGAGACTGCAAACAGAGAACAAAGTTTAGAAGCTGTCTGTAGTCATTTGGGAAATGTTAGCTATTTGAACAGTTGGTTGTTCTGGATGCATTTCTATATTGAAGAAGAATTTTTTTATGGATTTTATGATGAGTTACTCTTTTTATTATTCAGTCTCTGGTGCCAAGGTGTGGCAAATGAAGTATTGAATGCTGAGTTTTAGATAGTTTTTCTACCACAGGTCACCTTTGCCCAGGTGGTATGCATTGTGCTACCGTTATAGTTTGCCTATTGTGGAGTCAGTGATGCCATCACCAGCCGTGTCAGATGGCTAGGACTACAGGGTACATTTTTACTACATGAAGCAGATGCTCTTCTTTATTTAATGTTGATTAAAAATCAATCTGCTTCTGAGTCTTTCCATCTGCAAAACACATCGGCTCAGGAAGTGCGGCTGAGATTTTGATTAAGTGCATGTTTTCCTTTCCTCTTCTTTTAAAGGTATGAATGAAACATGAGGAAAATGACACCCAAACTTCTCTGGTGCGTGAAGGTTTTGAAATGCTCAGCCAACTTTTTTCTTTTTTTTTTTTTTTTTCTTCAGCCATTATGCTCACCCAATTTTTTTTTTTTTTTTTTTTTTTTTCTTCAGCCATATTAGATTATTTCTTACATATGGGTTTCAGGAAAACAGGAAGCCAAATGACCATAGAGATTGCCTTTTCGGATGTTTTAAAGAAGTTGGCAAGAGAGAGGTGAATCACCACAGTTCCTGAGGCTTTGGTAAAGAATGTGTCACAGGAAAGGCTTCAGAGAATTTTTGAGGAATGCCCTTGTCAGGGAGACTGTAGTTGCCATAATTATGTGTTCTATAATCAGAGCTGCCTGAAGTCCACACCAGCTGCAACAACTATCAGTCCTTAACTGAACCCCTCTTTCAATAATGGATGTGTTTCCTTGCTGATGTTCCTGTCAGTTCTTTTTCCTATGTCCACATTGCAGCATGAAATCTCCACTAACTTCACTGATTTAGGTCAAATGTGTACACAGATGTAGCCAAACAGAATATACCCATCTTCTTCAGTGACTTCACTAATGAGGAAGAAGATCCTGGAAAATATAGGCTATCTCCAAGGCCACCAATATTTTGATATATTTATATATAGATATGTATTATGAGTTCCTTCAAGGGAAAATACAATTTAAGAGGGTAGTGTGATTTCTGCTGTGCTGTATGTGCTGATCAATCTGTTGACAGTATTAGAAGGCATTTCTGGAGCACTGCCTTCAGCTCCGGGGCCTCCAAAACAAAAGGGACATGGGCCTGTTGGTGCATGTCCAGAGAAGAGCCAAAAAGATAATCAGAGGGCTGGAGCACCTCTTCTATGAAGACAAGCTGAGAGAGTTAGGTTTGTTCAGCCTGGATAAGAAAAGGCTCCGGGGACACCCTACAGCAGCTTTCCAGTAACTAAGGGAGGCCTACAAGAAAGCTGGAGAGGGACTTTTTACAAGGGCAGATAAGGATAGACAAGGGGGAATGGCTTTAAACTGAAAGAAGGTAGATTTAAATGACATACTAGGAAGAAGTTATTTACTGTGAAGATGGTGAGACACTGAACATGTTGCCCAGAGAAGCTGCGGCTGCTCCATCCGTGGGAGTGTTCAAGGCCAGGTTGGATGGGGCTTTGAGCAACCTGGTCTAGTGGAAGGTGTCCCTGCCTGTGGCAAGCAGGTTGGAACTGTATGATCTTTGAGGTCCTTTCCAACCCAAACCATTTCCTGCGTGTGTTCTAGGCTAGCTGTAGGATGGGAAACTACATGAACCATATGTGAATTTTGTTATGGGCCCCGTGAAGGTAAAACCTGAAAAACCCAATCATAAATGCATTTCCCATGGACAGTTCTCTTACTCCATTGCAGCCAGTACTATGCACATATTATGCTATAATTTCTATCATGCACAAAATTTCTATCATGCATATATTGCATTGTAATTAAAAGCCAATTAAGAACAGCTTTCCCAACAGTTTACATCATTCTTGAGCTGTGTAAACAGGAAACTTTGAATTGCATAGTGAAGAATGCTCAGTACAAAGGCTAACAAACTCTAACTAATTTAGTTAAAACTGTCATAAGCAGAATTTTTGTATTTTATAGAAAAAATCTTTTTTTTGTTACTCATAATTAATTTCAATGTCTAAATAATAGGCAGAATAGTAAAAGCATGTTTAATTAGAGTCGTTCTACCTTTGGAGAGCCTACTGAAGGATTCTTTATGTGAGCTATTGTAGCAATATCAACATTTCAAGAGAGGGAAAAGAAGAGTAGAGTAATCCGGTTATCCCATTAGAGATCATCAAAGTTTGGAGATTCATGGTTTCATTTACTGGCTTGATAAAATACGTCTTGAACACACCTAATCCTAGTTCTGATGCATGTGCTTCTAAAATAAGCACATAGAAAATAATAAAGTGTATGGCTTCATATTTCTTTCCTTCTCTCCAGCAAAAGTAGGAAAGCTGTAAGTCTGGGTAAATAAGAGTCAAATGTAGCAATTAATTCAGGAGGAAGCTGTTTGAATTAAAAATATAAAAAATCCCAAATGGTGGATGGTTTTGGGTTTAGTTAAAAACAAAGCAAGGTTGGAAACACAGCTTGATTTGTCTTTCATCACTTAAAAATGAAAATTGCATAACTATTTTTTTTAAAGGTATTTGAGTCATGTCTTATTCTTTACAGTTGTTTGTTGGCTTGGTGTTTTTTTTTTCTCTTGTGCAATGGCGTTATAAATGAGAAAATACTTTTTTTTGTAAAACTCAATATGATATAAAATTTTGAAAATACACTCTTTAGTTAAAAACAAAAGAACAAAGCATGAAATCAGTAGAGAACCTGTCTACAGTCATGTTTTCCTGTATGAATGCAACAGATAAAAAATGTAATAAATTCATTCATCTACACCCACTTTAAATATCTGAGCTGATCAACAGTTTCACTGATGTGAGGCCAGACTTTGAAGTCTATCTTAGCTCTCTGGAATTCGACCAGCCACTTTCCAGACCATGTAACGCATCGCAGATCTTTCCACATTATGTATTCCAGATGGCCATATTCTTTGTGCATTTTGCCTTTCTTATTTAGGATAGTGGGGCAATTTGTGAATAAAACTTGCATGCTACGAAGTGCCAACTGACATATTGTTATGCTATCATGCTGCTTAGGTACTGATGATGGATTTTAATGAAAATTTATGAAGTTTAGGTTTGTTGGGGTTTTTTCCCCCCTTTCAATCCTTTTTATGCTCCTGAAAATGAGACACCGAATGTGGCAGATTCTTCATGCATCATACGTAAAGCTGGGGTTTCAGAGGTGCAAGCACCCACAACCTTACATGAAATTAATCTGAGCTGGCAAAACTTAGTGCCTTTTGTAGATCAAAACTTCCCCCTAGGATTTCCACAGTAAGGAAAGCAGCCTATAAGCTGAATTAGCTGGGGCCACCAAGCTTCCTTTAGGGACCAGTTTGTCTATATCATTGCAATCTTCTGCCTGAGGTTGAATTCAATCATTCTCACAGGCCTCAGCAAGATCTTATCCATCACCACCCAGAAAATAGCAGGTAGGCAGCCAAGTAATATAAGGCTCTTGTTCTCCTGAAAGGCTCTGAAGGCATTCTACACCTTGAGAGATACATCTATGTCATTTGTCACTCAGACCTCAAGATGTATCTTCATCTTCTGTTTCACACTGTCTGTCCTCCTCCGCAGACCTGGAACAAAGCCCTGGGTTTCCTAAGGCTATGTTATTCTCATCTCCTTGCCCTCACTTTGCACTAATCTCTCATTCCTTCCTTGAATCTGATAAGCCAGGAGAAGTTGGAACACATTTAGAAAAATATAATTCCAGAAACCACTACTTCTTACATGTTTTACTACAGTAAATAAAAAAAAAAAAAAGGCACGGACAATGGCCAAAAGCCTTGGAGGAACATAGATCTGAACCCTGCAAACACTTAGGCAAAGGCACAGACAAAAAAGCCAAACGCTAGTAATATTGGGGGCTGTTAATACTATTAGCAAAAAACATTGTGGAATACCATCTAAAATGTGTAGCCACAAGTTTTATTCAGTAAACAGATTAAAATTTCATCACTGTAGACAAATAATCTTTGTATTTTCCAGTGCAGTGCCTCAAGTAACATCTGTCTTTAAGATATTTCTGTTTAAAGAGCTAGTTAATTGAAATAACTTGTTTTATACTGGTACTGAGCTAATGCCATTTTAGAAACACAGGTTTGACTGCAAAAACTAGATTTTTCTTCAAAAGGATATTCTTTGCTGCAAGCACCTCCTGTGTCCACCAAAGCTTGTATCTGCACTGAAGAAGTACATCCTGTGAGCTTGAGGTGAAGCATGGGATAAGAGCAGATTTGTCAGTGACACCAGAACCCATGTTTTTTTCCTCTAAAACATCCATTACTGTCCTCCCTACAAACAACTATGGTCTTTCAAACTTCAGACTGATGATGTTTGAGGTGCAAAATGACTCACTTCCTGGCAGAGCAAATGTTGCTTAGGTTGCAAAGGCAAAAATCATGGAAAACTAACTCCCTAATATATTGTCTGACACCACAAAAAAATAATGGAAATCCCTGCTTTCCTTCCTGTCAGATCTTGGTTCAGCCCCCAAAATGGCATTGTCTGCACAGAAGGGCTCCCTTCTTCAGGAAAATTCTGGGGAAATGTACTGGCACCAAAAAGGTTACTGGACGTCCCATGGGGCATTATGGTTGCTTGACTATTTGTCCTATGGTTTTCTTGAGTTTCCCCAAACTCTCCCAAGCCCTCTAAAAAGGCAATTCCTTCAGCCTCCTGTCTGGGCCTCAGATATATACCAGAGAACAGCGATGCTACAACCACATTTGTAGAGAGGTAGCATGGCTACAAAGCAAAACTACAATCAGATTTCACCCCAAACAGTGTATTTTGTGCATAGATATTGCGGTTTTCAGTTAGCTGTTGCATCTGCAAGTAAGTTTTTCTGTGTTTATTCAGGTTCCCTGTAGAGCTTCTTCTGTTTTCACTGTATTCATAAGGAGCACTTCAAACCAGAGCAAATCAGGAACTCTCTGAATGTGGTGTTAGAATAACAAAGCCCTCCCCACAAATTTCAGTAGGTTGGTGGGGGTTTTGCCAGCACCTGTGACTGACCAGCTGTTAGCGGGGAAGGAAGCCATGAAGCTGAAGGGTGCTTATTCCGCATTCTTTGACAAGTCTTCGCACACACAATAACAGAGACCAACTTTTGGTTTCTGCATTTGCTCATCGAACAGGAAATGAAGCTATCTTCGTATGTGCTGCAGGGTATAACATCAAATGAAAATACAGTCTTGTGCTTTAAAAGAGGAAACTGCTCTCCTTGCCACAATAATATTTGCACACTCACACACACAAAAAAATCTTCTTGTTCCTTCCTTTGTGTTCATGTTAATCGTTTATTTTAATTCTCAAGAGCTGTGGCTCTTCAGCATTGCTCTGCTCTATGACCCTGTTGCTCAATTTAGTGTTTTAGAGATGAAACAAATTCTTAAGTTAACTTTTGTATTCTTACAAGCTACCTCTTACCCTTACTGCTGTGTGAAGAAGTCTTCGGAGGCAGCTTCTTAGCTTAGCTCCTGCAGCTTCTGTGTTGCTTACGCAGTTCATATGCTGCTCATGCTCTTATTTTTAATATCACTATGCCACCAAGGTGTTTAGGCGAAAAGTTGAAATCTTGTGGAGATCCTTACATTTGCCCTGAGTTTGTTTTTGTCAGACTAATGCAGCTTCCAATGTCCAAGCCACAACTCCCAGTTCATGCAGAGTAACAGTCAGGAGCCAGTGATTCACATGGACCCAATAGATTCTTTTTCCTGATGCCAGAGCCAAAGGCTGCTGTCTCTGAGACCAGGATACTGCCAGTTATGGGTGGGATGTATGTCAAGATGCTTTTCTGTGCCCCTTCTTTTTAGCCACTTGCATTAAGAGCTGAATGAACCAGCTTCACTTTCATTTCTGATTCAAGAAAAAAAATGAGCTACAAAATTGTTAGCAATAAGAAACAAAACCGTAGAAATCACAATTGTTTTATTTGCTTCTACATATTTTTGCATTATTAGCATCAGAATAGCTAAGCTGAGGATATATATGAGGAGCAGTGATTGACAGGGTTACATTTCTCCCATTCTACAGCTGATTGAGCCAAAATGGGTTAGCTGAGCAAACCTAGGAGCTGCTCCACCCTCATTTGGCCCATAAGTGCTGTTTTCAACCTCGGCAATCTGGGTAACCCATCCACAGACATATGGCTGTCAGTGCATGGCCACCACTGCAAGGAGCAGAGGACAGCGACTGCACAGCCTATCCCAAACAAGTAATTCCTGCCAAGGACTCAGACCCTCAGCTTTGCAATGTCCCTGGAGAGGTAAAGAAGTAGGTTTCCTCTGCCATGCAGAAACACAATTAAAACACGAAATTTCTCTAGGTCATGTAAGAAGTTTTTGTTGTAAGGAAAATCAGTGCCAAGCTCCCACCTCTATCTTGTCTCTCTGTCCCTTTAGTATGCATTTCATTAGCAGCTGGATCTGCACCCAGTGCTGAGACATGAGCTGCTGCTGGAGAATGCTGTCCCCTGAGACAGTAAGGCTTCAATACTCCTTCATCATGGACACCACATCTGTGTCATTCCAATTATTCCAAGAAAGTGTAAACTGTGATGGGAAAAGGTACTTTGTCTAAAACATGCTGACTTTATTGCATCTTAAAGCATGTATCCTTCAGCTATACTCTAGCTGCACTTTTGAAGAATGCCTGATGCTGATCAGTTGAGGCTGGCATAGTAGTCAGGGTAATTCTTCAATTAGTCTGATTCTAATCCTAGTTAAATATCCTGCAAAATTTCCATGCGTTTCAGTGACAGCAGAATACATTAACTGGGAAATAAAGACAACTTTACGTAGTTGGGATTTGATTTACTGATCTCATTGAAAGACATCAATGAAAAACTACCTCAGTAAAATCGAGAGTTGATGCATCCATTTTAAAACATTTCAAGCACTTTGATTTGCTTTTGTCAAAGTTACCAGGATCCCAAAAGTGAATAAAAGTAGGACAGGTCACAGAAGCCAATGATGGGTAACTCTTTTTCAGCTGCATTGAAAATACCTGAAGTTCTGCTCCTCTGTGCTGTTTTCATACAGATCAGTTCCTCCCTCAGAAAAGCTCAGATGTTGTCTGTGACCTTCAAATGTGGATTTCGCCAAGAATCCCTACTTGAAACAGAGTAGCACCAAGAGTTTACGTTTTTTTTTCTCAAACCATAAACTCTGAGACAAGCAGACATTATGCGGGAAAGAAGCTGAACATGCATGCGCCCGCCTCCTATACACACATGCCCTTCTCACAGATCTTCAGCTCTCCAAACCTTTAGCTCCCTGTGTAACAGTTCACCATCGTCAGGCTCTCTCTGGAGTAATTGTAGATCCCTGACTTCCACTGAGGGAGCAGGCGAGCTGCATGGGCAGTCTGTCACTGGCAGGCTGGGGCTAAGGCATAGGCCACCTCGTGGGTTCCCATAGCATATTTATGAACCTAAGGGTCTCCTTCCTCACTGGTATACAGCCAGCATGTGTTGTAGGTGAGCATTTGACACAAAACTCTCCTGTAACACAAAATGTCTAGTAGGTATGTAAAGTTTTCTTAATTCAAGTTTCCCTGCTTGAACATTACTAACAGGCTTGATGATGCTTATCAAAGTATAAGCCCATCTGATCACACTGACATATGCATGCCCTCAATAAGCCCACAGCCCTACTGACTGCGCTTTAAGGGCTATCCTAAGGCAAACAAGAAGGTCTGTGGCTGCAGACAGAAGTGTCTCTAGAAACTTGGCTTTAATAAGAGATAGGAACAGGGCTTGGTCTCAAAGGGTAGTGTTGTGCTTTTCTGTTTAAGAGCAGAGGCAATGCCATAAACATGAAGAAGGGAGGAAGGCATAATCTAAACATTAACCACACCATTGTTGTAGACTATGAATCAGTAATCTGATCCAGTAGTAAAAAACAAGTGGGATGAAGGAAGCTGACAAAGGTTTACATACCAGGGAGGGAATACAGAAGATCTTCTGTTCAAATGTATATGGAGACAAATGATCTCCAATGTAGTATTATAAGTATGTCAGTCAGTCCAGAAGTCAGGGATCCATTGCAAGGAGACTATTATGAATCAGTTCTCTACATCAAAGACTATTCTCCATTTATAGGGGAATATGAGCCAATATGTGCATGTCAATATGAGCATGTCAATCATAACTTGCCAATATGAGCATGTCAATAATAACTGTGCATAGTCATAGCTGAGTGACTAGCAAATTTTGAATGCCTCCCCACATTTTTCCTTTTCGTATCACAGTCCTGCTGATGATATTACTCGAATTTCTACTCAGACTGTGGCAAAAGATGCACACATCTTAGAATAAGCAGCATTCATATCTTATTTGTGTGTTCTTTTCTGCATCCTTACTGCATGATAAGTAAAGATTGAAGATTGCCAGGCACATAGGGCACGGGAGCCATTGGCAAGCATATATTTTATTTTATCAGTGAGAAGCTGAAAGGTTTCATGGTTCTTTTCTAAAATCAGTAAAAATATTTAATGTTTGAATAATCAAGATTAAAAAATTAATTAGCTGAGTTCAATGTGTTTCACTGTCAAGAGATATATAGAGATAGGATGACAGTGATGACACTGTATTACCATCAATGGTCCCTCTACAGTATGACCATGTGTTCAGAAGAGCAGAACGAAAGTCCTCTTACCAAGACACTGCTTAACATGGGTATTTGTCCCAGTTTCAACCAGTAAAAGGAATCATTTCCACCTATGCCCTAGAAAGTTCTAGCTTATGATATTGTTTTCCATATTGCAGCCTGGGTTAGAGGTGGAACATTTCAAGAACCCTCCAAAATGTTGGCAGCCTGTCTTGGACTTCAGGACACTTTTCAAGAGGCTGGGCTGTCTAGCCAGAAGGGTAGGTGCTAGTTAGGGTGTGAGCACATGAGCCTGGACACTTCTGAGCCGTTCCTCTCCTTCTTCCCTAGCATCCCCTCTGGGTGATACAGGTCACATCTGTGCCTCCTCCCTCTAGTGCCTATGTATAGATTATTGTACCTCTTTCTGAGGGCCTGCTGGCACTGCCTGCCTTATCACCCTCCCCTGGCAGCAAGTTCCAGAAGTTCACTCTATGCACTGTAAATGAATACCTTTTTTATCTGACTTAAGGTGATACATGCGTTTCACGGAATGCTTCCTAGCTCTAGTATTGTGAGATTTACTGAACAGCATGCCCACATCCAATTTCACCGCCAACGTTACGATTTTGTAAGTAAGTGTGCTATGTCATCCCCAGAAGAAGCCTTCTTCTTTCTACACTAAAGAGTCACAGTCCTTCTAGCCCCTCCAGCTAAGCCTGCTTCTGTGCCAGACTAAGCATTCTGCTTTCCCTTCTCTGTGTGCTTTCCAAATGCATTACACCTCTCTTGGGCTTCAGAGACCAGCCATGCACACAACACCACAAGGTTTTATTAGGTGACAAAACAATGTCTTCTGACATCAGGATCCTTCCTGTCATTGCCCAGCATCTTGGTCATAGACCTATTGGAGCATGTCCAGAGAAGGGCCAAGAAGATGATCAGGGGACTGGAGCACCTCTCCTATGAAGACAGGCTGAGACAGTTGGGCTTGTTCAGCCTGGAGAAAAGAAGGCTCCAAGAACACCCTAGAGCTGC
Organism: Nestor notabilis; assembly: GCF_000696875.1. Classification (NCBI taxonomy): domain Eukaryota; kingdom Metazoa; phylum Chordata; class Aves; order Psittaciformes; family Psittacidae; genus Nestor; species Nestor notabilis. The sequence continues at coordinate 6,377 of NW_009916213.1, read as the reverse complement.
CTTCCAGTACCTAAAGGGGGCCTACAAGAATTCTGGAGAGGGACTTTTTACAAGGGCCTGCAAGCTGTAGGACCAGGGGTAGATTGAAATTAGATATTAGGAAGAAGTTCTTTACTGTGAAGATGGTGAGACACTGAACATGTTGCCCAGAGAATTTTGGCTGCCCCATCCCTGGCAGTGTTCAAGGCCAGGCTGGACGGGGCTTTTGAGCAACCTGGTCTAGTGGAAGGTGTCCCTGCCTGTGGCAGGGGGGATGGAACTAGATGAGCTTTAAGGTCCCTTCAAACCCAAACCATTCTATGATTCTATGATCTTGTTGGATTTTTTGAGCAGCCTGCATGGTTTACTTAACTGAAGTGGATGAGAAAACAAAGCTGTACCCAGAGACTTCAGAGTGTTGTCTGCAGAGACTTGGTCAGCAGGACACAGTTTTCACAGAGCAGCTGTTTTATACAAGGGCATAAATAGTGGCTTATATTAAGTGCTGTGTACAATGAGGCAAGCACTTTAAGAGAGAGAAGGAAGTGGTACTGCCTTTTGTTCTGAGTCTTAGAAGGCCAAAAGCAAACAAGTGCTTGTTTTGCTGTCTCTTCTGAAGAGGAATGGTGGCCCGGACACAGGGTGAGCAATGTTTTCTGTGGATAGTATTTGGTGGCTCACATTTAAACATTTGCAGGTGAAAATTTAGAAACATGGATGCCTCGATCTTTAAACTTTTTATATTTTTCCTTCAGCATTGAGACATCACATGTTTTTCAGCACAGCTCTCAGATAGCTAGCCAGCTGGCTCACATGCTCAGGGTGAATTGTCAGTGTCTGGCAATGTGCTGAAGGACAACACATTAGTGGTCAGAGATCGGAGACTTCGTGTTCATGCTGTGGGATCACTCACAACCAGAGGTCCCAGCCTCCTATGAGGAGCCACAGTCACCACTTTGCCACCACCTCCTAGCCAGTGTGTTATGAAAGCAGAATACCAAAAAAACCCTCCAAATCCTGAACTCCTATTCAAACCACTCCAGTGCACTTTTTGTAAGAGTAGGTTTTCACTAAGACTCATATATCCCATAGAACAGCAAACCACTATTAGCTGAACTACGAAAATGCTGATTATGTGAACTATTTCCTTTAGGAATGTCCCTTTTACTTGAGTTTCTTCATGAGTCCCAAGAAATCAGCAAGCTTCACTTACAATTTGCTGTGGAGTTAGCAGTGTTTGTTAATTTTGTGGTTATTTGAAGCACAACTCATATATTCTAAATCATCATTCACATATTTTTAAAATCTATTTCTCATCAAAACCCCTCCATTACAGGTGCATCTCAGGAAAGAGAGCTAATAATCTGACATGATTCATGTAGTGAGGACCTGACACCTCTAGCCATTCTTTTCAGCTGCTGTTGGCATCAGTTAATATTTTCCACCTTTACTTTAGGTAATTTCCTAGTTTTCTGTAGACAAGAAAAACATTCCAATAATGACACCCACAGCTCCAAACCACCACTTAGCACATAATGAACTACTTTAAACCAAGTCAATTTGATTCCAGTTTTCCACCATGTGCAACAGATGCTTTTGTCAAGGCTGAAAGCCGGACATAAAGAACAGTAGCATGTGAGCACATTCCTAACTCTAGGTGTAAATCATGCCTACATAGTACTATGTTTCAAAAAACATTAAGTGAAAAATTAAGAAATTAAATTAATTTAGTGGCTTAACCACACTGCATTTGTGATTTCATTCCAGGTCACTTCACAGCACTAAAAATTTGCTTTTGGTAAAGTTCTGTTTGTTTGCTTGTTTTGGTGATGAAAGGGAAGTTCAGTAACTGTTTATTTTGTTTGTTGTGAAAGTGTGGTTTTGTATGAAAATTTTGTAATACTTTGATGATAATATTTCTTTCCCCAAGACCAAATTGCTGAAAGTTTACCTTTGAAATAAAATACTGAGTGAAAATAGCACCTTTTTTTATACCATAATGCATTCTACTCATATTGAAGCAACAAAGGCTGCAGTACATAAAGGAACCTGTATCTGCAAAAGATGTGAATCCTTTGAGAAATATACACATTAATGTGTTTGCATTTCAAGCTTTTGTGTACTTTTTATCACCACACAGCATCAGAGGCAGGGTTTAGATTTAGATTTATTTGGACTTAGACAACAAAGCTAAAATACACAACAGTATCTCTCTAATACTGCCACACGTGGCTAACAATAGGACTGTACTAACAAGCTCTTCATTTAAAAGTTGAGGCTCCATGTTTTTAAGTCATAGATTACACAGAGCATTTTCTAACACAAATGTCATGTCTTAGCAAAAAGGAAGAGCTAGCTTAAGAAAAATTTTGATGCTTTCAGGTCATTGCTGCTGGACAAGGACATTCTCTTTCCTGTGCTTTTGGGAAAGGGTATATAACAAACCAGCAACCTTCTGCTACTAGGGAAGGTACCACTGTATCATAACAAAACCTTTGGTAAAAGAACACTTTGGTTCCCAAGGATGAAAAGGAGTTAACTGGCTGCTGGGCACGTTTTGCCTAGGCAAACACAGCAGAATTCTGTTAGCAGCCTTGGGACATGAGGAAGGGATGGTCTGAAGGAAAGACGTTGTGGAATTTGCTACATAATGTTTTCTTATTTCTTATCAATTCTACAGCAGGTTAAACCATTTATGTCACTTTTATTGTATGATTGCTAACTTCAAGCTGTCATTGAGTGAACTGTAAGTGAACTCAGAGGCAAAAGAGCAAGTAAAGCCACATAGAGTAAAAGTCTGAGATGGTAGCACGCCTGAGCACACCTGTCACATCACAAGACCATTTAGACAAGGGAAAACATTTGAGAATATTCCTATAAAAAATACGGGGTATCTAAATATAGCCATATCTAGTATGATCTGCAATCATCCTGTATGGATGCAGTGTAAACTCCAACATTGTGATGGACAGAAATGAGGAATATCACACATTCAGCAAGTAACAATCTAAAGCACACCAGTGAACCTGACCTCTGGGTACCAAATAAGTGGATTAGAATATGCCACTGCTTTGTTTTGGCCCATGTATCAGCCTCAATGTTTGCATCTGCTCTCACCTACCACACGTGGCATCTGATCACCCAGCAGCCTTTGCTTACCACATTGCATCTAGTCCCGTCCACTTCACTTGACATTCAATACATGTATCAGGTGGGTCCAGCTGTGGTAATGCAGTTTCCGTACAATCCGTCATCTAGTGTTTTTTTCGTAGATGGTAGAGGCCACTTTCATATAAATAGCTTCTGAAGAACAATACAAGCAGCACTGGAGAGCTCAACGTTAAGAACAGATGTGTTTCAGTTTTATTTTGGACTAGCTCTGATCTAGTTTGTGCTAAAGGTCCATTAGCAGTGGGAATACAGTCAGTGTGCTGCTAGGGTGTGTCTTCTGGTTTAGTTTAACCAGACTTTTATGGTTAAACAGAGAGTGTGTGCCCTGAGACCAGTCAGTGATCTGAAACTCCACATGCTAAGCAGGCTCACTTGAAAGCACTCTTACCTAAACCAGAACATTAATATTACCTACTGGAACCAGAGCTGCGGCTCCTTCTGCGGTCCAGCAGTTCCTGTTGCTGCAGCTGTCCATGCTGCTGCACCTGAGAACTCACATGAATAACAAGAGATGATTAGCACAGTTGTACACCATTTCATGACACTCATGGTCTCCTCACTGTTCCAGTTCCATGATAGTGTAACTCTATTGACAGATAACTGACAAAACCAGAAATCCTTCCTCAGTATACGCTTAATATATAACGTGTATATTAAATAAAAATAAATGCTATGTAACATGAGTTCCGTGTACTTTGGCGTAACCTCTTCCTCAAAACAACTATATGACTGTATAGAAGTTCAGTTCAGGTGGCATCATGTGGTTCAAGTTGGGAAACCAGGCACACTTGTTAGTTGAGGAGTAGGTGTCAAGGACAGTGTTACTCCCTGGGCTAGAGAGTAACACCGTGATTCCACCAGAGCTACCACCACATGTGCTAGATTTCAGCATTTTCCAATGACTGAAAACAGTACTATGCATTATAACAGGGCAGGAAACGGTGAGGTGGAGACGCAGGATAAATAGCATGGCCAGGTACCCACGGTTCGTATGCATGCATCTGACCTGTGGACTGCTGATTCTGTGGAAGCTTCCCTTTCCTCTTCTGTGACCAGCAGGTAACTCAGCTGTGGTTTAGGTGTAGTTCCAGCCAGGCTAGTTAGGTAGGTATTGCATGCTCTCCAGCACACCCAGGGAGCCTGGCAAAAAACAGTCTGTTTTGGGTTTTTTTCAGCATTCCAAATGAAACAAAGAAGTTAATTATTTCTTTGCTTTCGAAAATGATACTGAATTTGTCTCTAATTACAGGAACTACCTGGAGGCTTTCCCATGTTTGTTTGTTGGGTTTTTTTCCCTTCCTTCAGGAAGGTCTTTAAGCAGAACACCATTCTGTTGTTAAATCCTGCTCTTCCCTGAGGGATTAGTCTTCCACTCCTTGCTCTGGCAAGGGTCCCACTGGCTCTAGCAAGTGCTTGCCTTGAGCTGGTGTTACTCACTAGGCCCTCAGTGCATAATGTAATTGGAAAAGGTGGGTTTACTGGATCTAATGGTCCTTTTGCTGAAAAAAACCCAAAATAATTTCACGTTTATCGAAACTATTTCATCTGCATTCAAGTCACCTGAAGAGAGAGCTTGTTCGTGTGTCAAATATTTCACTCGGTATTCTTCAAATGATCTATACATTTTTTTAAATATTTTCATTGTAGTACTTACTTTAAAACATAGAAATAAAACATAGAAGAAATGTCAGATTCTACTGAACTGATTTTTCATTTTGCTTAGGTGAAGCAAAAATCTTTTAAAAAAACCATATAACAAGGAATCCCCTCTTCCCTTTACATTTGTACTGTTTAAACTGACCAACATCACTGCAATTTCTGCAGAAATCTGCAAGTGTGAACGTCCTCATTTTGAATCCCACCTGTTTCCCAAATGTCTCCAATAGCTGATAGATCTGGCACCATCAGCAGGTGACAGGGCACAAGAATTTCACCAGCTGGTCCAATAAGGAAATTGCACCAAACCAGATCTGGTGACACTTCAGGTCTGCAGGTGATTTCTCTACAGAAAATTAATGTCTTACTGTTTCATAGGTTTCAGAAGATAAAATTGATTCTTTGGAAGGTTCTCGTTGGAATATATCTCATACCACTATGTCTCACCTAATGTTAATGTTTCTCAGGGAGAGTATCCCAAATAACTTTTTTTTCTTTTTTATAGGTATTGGACAATCACCTACCTAGAAAAGAACATTGAAATTATCTGTTGTCAATGCCTAACAGCACACAGCTCTGTCACACTGTCAAACAGGAAGCCTGTTACGGACAAACAAGAAATTTACTTAACTGGTCCATCAGGAGAGGTGTCAGGAAGGCTGTAACTCCTGAATTACCTCCTGCTGTGGCTCACAGGGGACATGTGATGTGTGGCAGTGTCCTGGACTGGTAGTCCCAACTTGTTGCCCTCTGAGATGATGGTAGGCAACTGCCTCTCTCCCCTCTTCAGTCCCCTTCTGCAGGCAACAGAAACAAAGAGAATGTTGAAGCAAACGAGGATGACTCCAAGTCAGTGGGCAGTGGCGTCAGCACCCTGGGGGCCTTCAGCCCTCCCGGGAAGGGGGATTGAGGAAACCTGCACTCCTGGGTGAAGTGGGGGAACACTTGCTTCAAAGCTGAAGAACCAGCAAAGGTGACTGCTGTCCCAGGCACCCTTAAGAGTCAGAGCCTCACTGGGGTGTGAGAATGTAGCAAGGCATCTCTCATCCTACTCCTTTTACAGTGCTATGCTCTGTTGTTTAGGAAGCTTTGGGGTCTTCATCCAGCCAGCTATGCTTTCTCTTTGTTCAAACCTAGCTGTTTGTCTGGGAAAGTTCTGATGCATCCTGAAGTTTTAAAAGTCAGGATTTTTGTCCTACCACATTCATAAATATTACCACAAAAATAACATAGCACTGACTTCACTGGGCCATGTGTTAAATGCTGTTTTCTTTCTCAAGCAAACTCCCAAGCATGCACTATAGTTTGAAACTATCTTGATATTTTGCTAGAGGTCAAAATCCCTTGTTTCAAGATTGTTTATCAGTGATTTCACATGAAGAACTCTACACACTTGTTTTTCTTTCTGGAGTCCAGAGAGAAAGGACCAGAGGTAAAAAATGGGTTTAAGTGTTCTATTTTCCAACAGAATTAAACAGTCTTGAAAGTCTTTGTTATAATTTATTAGGAGTCTGTAACTGCACCAAAAAAGTGACAGAGACTGAAGACATAGAATCATAGAATCATAGAAT
>NW_009916212.1:20300-30510 GCF_000696875.1 Nestor notabilis | reverse complement strand
ACGGCGGCATGTTTTCCTTCGCCTTCTGTTTTCCTTCCTTCTTCCCCACAGTCTCGCTTCATCAAGAGATGCTGTTCTCACTCAGAGAACGGCAGTTGTTTTTGAGGAGAAACCCCCACACCACCCCTCCCCGTCCCCGAGGTCTAGAAACAAGCAAACACTGAAAATTAAAAGAATGTGAGTTTGGGCCTTATTTACAACTAAATTAAGCAACAGATTTCTAAAATGCATACTACTCAAGCTTTAAGACTGATTCTTTTGGTTCCACACACGTATCTCTGTACCTCGCTGTATGCTGATAGACAGGCAAACCTTGTTCCACAAGTGAAGAGACCACGTCCAGAGAAGCTAATTGACTAACAGAGACAGTTAACACAGTGAGGAAACTGCAAAGCTGGCCTTCCACGTCTGTGTCTCTTGACTTCCCATCTTACACGCTTAACCATTGAATGCTTCTCCTTGCAGTAGGCAAGTATAACACTAGAGAATGGACCTACATGACAAAAAACTAAATAAATAATTGAGAATTACAGAGAAATAATTTACAATTTCCTTCCTGTTGTAAATTTCATCTTCAGTGCAATCTGACACAGCATCTCTGTGTTCACAAACACTTCCTATTTGTCTTTTCCACTTGCTTCATCTACTATTCCTTCCAAAAGCTTAATTTAGTTCTGCAAAGTTACCACTAACCACTTGGGAAGCATCCAACAGACATGTGTAACAAAGCCAAAGGTGTTATTCTCCCCTTATTCACAATTTCTTACAAATTTAATCAAAGATTCACAAAGCTGTGGTAAGTCTTATTCCCAGTTTACTCCTTCTACACCGTCAATGCACTCTTTGCTTCTGTCCATATAACCTCCTAGCTTGCAAGAGCTTGTATCTACATACAGAGGAAGCATAGTCCCACTGATGCACAAGAGACCAGCTGGTCAAGGGAGGTGATTCTGCTCCTCTGCTCCACTCTTAGGAGACTCCACTTACAGTACTGTGCCCATCTCTGGTGCCCCCAACATAAGAAGGACATGGACCTGTTGGAGTGAGTCCAGAGGAGGCCATGAAGATGCTCTGAGGGCTGGAGCACCTCTCCTATGGAGACAGGCTGAGAGAGCTGGGCTTGTTCAGCCTGGAGAAGAGAAGGCTCCAGGGAGACCTTAGAGTAGCTTCCAGTGCCTAAAGGGGCCAAGAAGAGAGCTGGAGAGGGACTTGTTACATGGGCAAGTAGGGACAGGAAAAGGGTCAATGGATATAAACCGACAGAGGGAAGGTTTAGATTATTAGGAAGAAGTTCTTTGCTGTGAGGGTGGTGAGGCGCTGGCACAGGTTGCCCAGAGAAGCTGTGGCTGCCCCATCCCTGGCAGTGTTCAAGGCCAGGTTGGACACAGGGGCTTGGAGCAACCTGGTCTAGTCGAAGGTGTCCCTGCCCGTGTCAGGAGGATTGGAACTGGATGAGCTTTAAGGTCCCTTCCAACCCAAACTGTTCTGTGATTCTGTGAAAGTTTGGGTCCATGTTTTTCAGTGTTGAAGTGTTTTGGTTTGAAGTGTTTTTCAGAACTGAGCCCTCAGTCTATGAGATCTTCCGAGGAACAGCAAGATCATCTCTAGCCCCATGCAGCAAGCTCATTGCCAGTGTTAAACCAACAATCAAAATACAAGTATTTAACTTATAATGAATCTCTGATGGCTTTCAAGTAGTCTGTTTCCAACAGGACAGCACTTCCGTCAAACCGCTCCTGGTAGGACAGTTGTTCAGATGACAGAAACTATTTCTATGATTGATACTAACTTGCTCCTTCCTGTCCACCTCTGCCAAGCATGGAACAGCTGCAGAGACTGAGCAGCGGCTCCTTCTCCTAAGAGTTATCCTTCCAGCTACTGCAGGGCTGGAGAACAGAGCCAGCACGTTTTTGGGCACATCATGGTGGTTTGAGCAAGGCTGTTCAGATGGAGGAGGATTTCAGCTTGTCTTTAAGATTGTCTCTAAAATTCTCATTAAACTCTCTATACGTGAGTTAATGAATCCATTTTTAGGGCCTGTGCTCCAGAGCAGCTCCCCTCCCCACCTTGAAGACCCATGATGTTACAAACTAAAAGAAATAAACACATTGTTGGTGGGAGACTATTAAAATTTAAAATGAGAAGGAATTTCTAAGTGTGTGATCAGAATCATTTGTCGGTTCAAAATTAAAAAAAGGGCATGAAATTGCAAGAAATAAAAAAAAGTGACTGAATTACACATAAAATCTGTAATGAAATAATTTAATTCACAAGTCAGGGGAATCACGACTTGATTTCCAGTACTTCCATTTCACCCTGTCCTTTTAAGACTCAGGGGTTATTAAAAATACGTATTTAATGATTCAACTTGAAAGGCTCCTAAAAGATGCTATAAAAATACACACAGCTCATTATATAGGGATTGTACTTGAAAAAGATGTAAGGGACAGTCACACAACCTACTTCAAGCACTTATGTTAGGTGCCTAAAATGCAGTGCTCAGGGTGTTCAGTGTGGCAGTCCTGCCCCCTGACATTTCCACAGGGCCACCAGCACTGGGTCCTGTCTCTGTCCTCCCTGCCCACCAGTGATGTGGGGGAGAGCTGAACTGCATCCCCCCACAACAGAGCTAACCTCTGTCAGCCCAAACATACACATCCAATGCTCGTTTTCATGGTCTAAGTGGAAGAAAATTTTTAGAAGAGCCAAAATATATACAGGACCCCCTGTATTTATACCTGTATTTATGCCTTTACATCCTCTAAGTTGGAGAAAAGTATTAGAAGAGCCAAAAAAATAAAGGAACCCCTGTACTTATAAATTGTTTTCCCCAGCCGTGTGCCTAAAATGCAAAAATACGAACATCTGTAATATAGAGGAAGTCTAAATCAAAGACTATTTCAAATTTTATGAAGTAATTTATCCAAGAAACGTGCAACAGAAACCAACTGAGGTAGCACACCAAAGCGAGAGAGGAAGACATCCGGCTCTTTGGAAGTTGTCTGAAAAGTAATCAGGCTCCCAAAATATGCTGAAGGAACAGGAGGCTTGGATGGAGCTCAGAAACAGGGAGCAAGGAAGGTTTGAGGAGGGGAGGACATACAGGCTAAGGAAAATACCACAAAATTAATTTCACTGACAAGCCATCGCTATTCCAGTATTACCTGTAACACAGGTATCTCTATACATGACTACAAGACTACCGGGCATTATTCAGTGAAAGCATGTTATGTTTTTACAGTGAGGGATATACAGGTGGTCATCTCTGTCAGCTTCTAGGAGGTCAAATCTCTTTGGTTTCCACTTACAGGATAGCTTAGCACAGGCAAAATGGAGAGTACAATACGACAGAGAGTAAAAAGCTTCATCTTTTTTAGGTGAGCTTACCGAGGAGTGGTTCAAACAAACAAAAAAATAATCCCCTGCAATAAAATTATCGATAAGAGTCACACATTAACTGAAGGTTCTGAGAGCCTGCTTCCGAAAGAGAATACAGATGATCTAATATTATTAGGCAGGGAGCTCCATGGCCTCAGGCCACAGGGAAACACTCTGGTACCTGTCACCTTCAGTGTGCACGTGGCTAACACCAAAGCAACCAGCATCCAAACCACATTAGTTTGTGCGTGTACCATGCACAGCTGTGAGAAACAGCTGGTGAAAACATGAATGGGGAAATGAGATAAACTGAGTCTTTTTGAGTTCTAACCCTTTAAAAAACTTTTTTTGTTTTTTAATGGTGTCAGTTGCTGCATTATACATTTTGTTTGTATTATTCATTTATGATATGACTCTATCATTTGGAATTACCTTAAGGGACGTGAAGCCTCCTCCTTGTCAGGACTTTTTATAGGCTTCATAAGAAGTCTGAAGCTAAAAGGAAAGGCTTGCCAAAAGAGTGTGCTGGACCCAGAGCAGAATGGGAAACAACAGCTAGCAGATAAGTCAGTCTTGCTCCCTTTCCACTCTCGGCATCGGCCAAGGTGAAAGCGATCTCATGAAGAGAAACTCAATTCCTCCATTCCCTGTTAATGGCAACCCTTGCTTTGAAAACAAGGCTATTCAGGGAACCCAAATGTCACCTGTGCACTGAGCATCCCTGCGCAGGCAAATATATTCGGTAGTATAATCACAGCTGTCTGAAAATCTTTGGTCTCAGACCTGCTACATGGAGGAAGCTGGTTTTCTGTGCTTCCTTTTTAATTTAGGCATTGGAGAATGATCCTGCAAGAATGTACCATAAGATAGAACTATCCATGGCTGTTGTTTCCACGTGGCTACCTACAATAATAATCAGCATTTGGAAAGAGTCTTCTAAGACTTCTAATGACTGATAAGTCACTGGGGATATAACTCAGACTAACACAGTTTCTTCTGGCCTCAAATAAATGCTTTACTGTACCCTATTAGGTTGGGGGTAAGGGGAAGAGAAGGGACTGGAAATCAGAATGCTTTGAGCATCCCACAGACCTCTGAAGTACTTGGCTTCCTCCAAATAGTTCAAACCCACCAGAGATTATTCAACTTCTTATTTTTTTTTTAGAACCAACCCTCTCTGAAGTACAAAGGAAGTCTCTTTAAGACATGCATCCCTATATTCCAGAATATCAATTATTTAGTCATTTCTAACCTATCCAAATGTGGGAATGATGTTTTTCCCAGGGCATGAATTTTGTACAGAACCATAAGAAATTTTATTTAAAGCCCAATCTAAACATTACACAATCAAATGACAGCACTTGTATAGTTCTTTTAGGAGATGTAGCAATGATCTATTTGCATAAACACACTAAAGTGCTATTTGAATAAATGCACAGTAACTAGATTGCCAAGTCAAGTAAATGCCTCAGCACTGCAGTGCGCAAAGCCAGAATGTAAGTCAGCAAGTTCTCTCTTTTTTGCACTTTTAACAAATTTCCCTTTCACCTGGGATTTCACTGTTACTAACTCAGTGCGAGTCATGCAGCAGGACTGCAGGCCTCAGTGCTTCTTCTCTTGCTGCGGTGGAGGAGAGAAGGACCAACAGAAATATTAACCCTGAAGCAACAAAATCCCAGCAGCAACTCAGTGAAGGCTGTCAGAAATTCTTTATGGCCTCTCCGCTCTGACAGGAGGGTTACGATCCTGGACTCGTAAGGTTACTTCAGGGAATGAGACAGGATCCCTGCAGCAGGCAAGGGCGTCTTAACACAACGCATTAGTGGTTACACTAATAGCACTTTTGGATATGAACCCACTCCTTCTAGCAGTTTTAAGCACATAGAAGACTCCAAAACCCACAGTCTTCATCAGCATGCTTCATATGAAACATAAGCATTGGTTTTGATCTTCCATTGCCGGAATTCTGGGACCTGTTGAAGAAGATCGTTCTCCCCCATATAATGCTGCTCTTGTTGAAATCAGCAAAACAGCCCAAGTACGTATTTCATTAAAATAAAGGAACAGGACTGTCAGCATTCTCCAGCAATCCACCTAAGGGAGAACTTGCTTCCACCAGTTGGAAGGAGTCCAGTTCCTCACTTTTCTAAGTTATTTGGCACAGCCCAGTTGCTTACCCCTTCTCCCTCTAAAGCAATTTCTTTCTCTCTCTCTTTCCTCTTCTGTTTTATAACAGAGATTAGATAAGCATCTGGTTCAGTAACAACAGCTTCTGCCTTGGGGTGGAGGTATGAATCAGATAACCTCTTGAGATCCATACTAACCCTGTTTTCCAACACCTCACAAGCAATGATAACTGGATGACATTTGTAGTACTTGGCAGTCCTTAAAGGTATCAGATGAATAAGTATGTATTTATATTTCAAAACAAGGAAGTGTTGTGCTGCTTGGGATATGTCGTGGCACAAAGGATTCTGTACATTTAAAGGTTTTATTAAAAAAACCCTACTGGGTGGTATGCTATAATTCTTTGAATTGCAAGTAATAAATTAGTGTGGTAGGGTCTAATTTGACAGTTCTTCTGGAGGAAGTGAGGTGCCACCTATTCTAAAACACATTTATCTGACACTGTTATATAAAGGCTGCTATAATTAAAGAGAGTGTGAAGACTTCATTGTCACTTTTGCCTGGTTTCAAGCACCTACAGGGAGAGAGGTAACTGGGCTACATTTGTAGGTATCCTCTATATTTAACTAGTTGTGAAATTTCTCTTTCCTGCAGACACTACGGAGATTTGCAAGGAGCTGAGCTGTGGGGAATTCAGGAACCATAGCTATGGCCTTCCAGGGTGGTTTTGATAAAGAGGAGTAGATTATCTCCACCTCCTGAGGCAGGCATGAATGTGTTCTGAGGTTTTAATAACTCAAGCCAACCGTAATTGTGGCTTCCACTTGTGCACAGCATCGAGCGAAGCAAATCCAAAATCACTGTATTAAGACAGGTCTCCCTTTTAAAGACTTCGAACTTGAAGTACCTACAGTCACATGTGGGCAGCTGAGCAGTCATGGTGATATTCACAGACACTGAACGCACAGAGATCCCCCTCCAGCAAAACTTCCATTGATCAGCAGCTCTCAGCATCCACCAGGCTGCTACCGGCTGAAGGTCCAAAACACCGAGTCACACAAGAGGTACCAACCCAAAAAGACACATGGTTTTATGGCCAGAACTGCATCATATTTCTTTGTTGGAGGAAAGATAGGGATTTCTGGTTTTAGAGAAGATATAAATTTTTATCTTCATGCTAAAAACCTTCTAGGCCAAAGGATTAAGCATTTGTTTCATTTCTTATTTTAAGCTCCTATTCTTTTCTTATGAATGTTAATCAATCTCCTTAACTGCCGAAAGTGCTGATGTGGAGTGCTTCTGTATATCACTTCAGACTGCAACTGATGAAATGATAGGAAACTATCACCAACAGCCAATTACAAAGCTTATGGGAAGCTGGTGCTATTTTACGAAGGCAGTGAAAGTCACCACTGCATTCTGGAAAGCCTCATCTGTTCTGAAACACACACAGACACACATTATCAGAGCAACAACATCCACCTGGGGCTGATCAGAGCAAAGCTGCAAGGAGCCTGCAATGAGGGAAGGAACTCTGCAAGCATAAGGCCGTGGTGCCCGGGAATGCCAGGTATATCACCTCGAACCACAGCTGTTTGTTTAATGTTATGCACTCGGCATATGGATCATCTTCCTAAATTCAGCATCGTCTGATACCCATTATAACAAAAGAATATATAAGCTGGTGGCAGTAATACCCTGCTATCCTAAGTGAGTTCATCAAAATTCCAAACTCGCAAGATGGAGGATGTCACCGGGGTAGAGAGCAATAAGCAGAAAGATCTTCCAGTTTCATAAAAGCCATAGAGCTCAGAAAGCCCCTGGTCAGTGTTAGCTTCCCAGATGCATTCAAATATTTGTAGTTTTATCAGTAAACATTCATAAAAAGGTTACTCAAAATGTATTTTTGATAAGTTACAACAATCAAGTAACAGTTCTTTAGAGAAAACAAAGCCTTGACTGAACAACTGGAGCTGGGCAAAGATGACCCTGCAATCTAAACCAAAGTGCCAGCATCTGTTAAAAACATGATCTCAATGGAGATTTTTTCCTTCAGATAAACTAGTAAAACTACAATTTCTATTTTGCATTTAAGGTGTCTTAGACTAGGACAAAGGGTGTCTTAAAAGGAATCAGACAATTTTTAAGTTTTTATGTCCTAGTGCTAACAAGATTTTGTTGCTAAAAGAGGCTAAAGGAAGAAATAAATAAAACTAGGCAAATGTGACACAAACTTATCTACAGTTTGCTGCTTCTCCTTGGGATTTTACAGGGATGGATTGATTAGCCTGTTGATTTTATTGCATTTTTGTATTATTTATAATCCAATTACCATATACTGCAACACAGCACTTCCAATTTCATGGCAAGGGACGAGAGGAAAGTCTTCAGTTCATTGCAGTAGATTTCCATGACACCCATCCAAGTGGAGAAACTGATCCAGAAACAGCAGATCAATGAACGAGGAACCACTTATCCAACCTCATTTCTTTAAATATTTAGTCATGAGAAAAACAAAGATTCAAGGATTTGGCTCTGTATACTTAGGTTGAGTTCTTGCCTCTAAAGTCTCTGGGAGACCTTTTCTTATCTGAAGTCATGAAACCATGACTTCATGCAATTCTCACCATCCAGAAGCAGAACAAAAAATCTATGTAAAAAATTCTGAAGATGATCATTGCTCATCATCATTATGAGACTGTCCTGGAACAGGTAAGCCAGTAAAAGAATCCTAAAACATAATTCTAACGTGTCTCCATTTGAGAGGTTTGCTCCCTTCCACTGGCAATTTTTCCTCCTTCTTCAAGGAAACAAACAGCACCATTTCCAGTAGGAGGACTTACTAAAGCTTGCCAAGAGCCACTTTGTGCTAGGTAGGATGGCTCAAAACAGACACCAAGCAGCCAAAATGTTGTCCTTCTTCCTTACGCAGTCCACTCTCACTGCACAAGGACCTCATGCCAGGTGGGGTCTGCACCAGCAGATCCAGGTTCAGCTGTGACTTGGGACAGGACAAGAGTTTAGGGATCCCTGGGCACCACCAACCCCTACCAAAGTCAGGTGGGAATCTGGGATGAATTCAGTCATCTGTGCTTGGCTCAGGGTGATAAACACCTGCAAATCTCACTTAATTCATTCAGCATCTCAAAATACTCCACACACCAGCAGCACTTTATCCTTTCACAAATCTGAGGCAGTTAGAAATGACTAAAAATACCTTCTGCCTTTTCCTTACAAGAGAGAACAACCATAATTATAAAAATCCTTGCAGCAGCAGAGCTCATCTTCATGCTGCAGGTATGAAAAGCCCTATGTGTTTTACGCACAGAGTTCAATGCAGGAGGAGCTACTAAAATAACATAGAACAGAATCTGTCCCTCAGTTTTTAGATAAAGATGTTTGAACCCATCGGTAAACCTTTAACGTTCCCCGTCTGAAATGATGCACCAATGCACATGATGTTAGGATGTAGTTCTGTGAAAGCTCAGGTATAGTTCAGAAGCTCGATGATATCAGGAAATTTCACACGAATACTAATTTTTTTTCTTCTTTCATGCAGTTGCTAGACATGTATTTTCCCTAATCTCTCAAACCCAAAGTCATGCATAAAAAACCTGAACAGAATGATTAGTTTATTCCGGCATTTGACAACATCCTTACAGAGACTACTTTAAAAAAAAACCAAAACCAAACTCTGAACAGACTGCTGAGAGGAAAGTTCTGTCCTAGATCTAAAACTGCCTATGAGATAGGAAAAAAAAGTAGGAATAAATGGAAAAGGATCAATATTTAGGCTCTAATATTTGCTATAATTAAAAAAAAAAAAGCGTTCATTACAATAGTGATGTTCTCACATGAATGAACTTAATTCGAGAGCAAGCATGGAAAAATTCAGCTTGAACAGCTAAGCTTGACAGAGTCACAAGCAGAAAACAGAATATTATAATTGGAAGTGTTGAGAATAATAATGGCAGGTCTGCCCTCCCAAAAGGCCCCCCCTCCCCCCCCTGCCTATAAACATTATGAGCAATAGAGAAGCAGATTGGAACCCCATGTTCTCAGAATTTAATTCAATATCCAGATGAGGGAGCACAGAACTAAAAGGTGATAAAAATCAATATTCATAAAAGGACATATTTATCCCAACTGTAGAAGAATTCCAGACTCTATTAAAATAAACAATAGAACCAAAAACCTGTGAGCTTATCCTTAAAAAAAAGGATTGGACATTTATTTGAATATTACAACCACTGTAGCTCTCCACATCCTGCTTAGCAAAATTTGAAGCAATCTAGTAGTCAAGCTTTGCTTTCAGCCTTGATCCCTTGGCAGGGACAGGCTTAGGAAGAGACCTAGTATTGTTGACAGCTTATTCTATATGTGTTTTCTGCTGCATTTTATTCTCCAAAAATATCTGCCATTAGCTGCTGTGATGGACAGAATACTAGATTAGACTCATGTTCACTCTATTCAACTATGGTAATTATTACTTCCTACAACACTGACCCCTGTGCAGCTAAAGGTAACCATACTCTTAGGTCTAGACCAGAAACTTATAAGCTTTATTTTCAGACACATTGGTGCAATAATGAACAATTGGTTTTATTCCAGTTCAGACTGGAAATAAAATGATGACTTGAACACCCACTACTGCTATTAAAGATCATACTAGAGAAAAACATATCAAATGTCTTAGTAGGGAATA